>NC_074713.1:44095211-44357711 GCF_947242115.1 Biomphalaria glabrata | reverse complement strand
TTTCTTAATGATAAATTTTAAATGGCCAACGCATTTCATCTTAGTCAAATGACCAACGCATTTCAACTTACTAAAAGGACCAACTCATATCGATTTAGTAAAATCATTAATGCATTGCGACTTTGTGAAATTGTAGTCCTATATTTATTTGTAAAATTATTTGTAAAATGGCCAACACTTATGTACTTGTAAAATGACAATTTTTTACATACATTATATTAAACTGACCAACACGTCTCTGTTTCTCTGCAGTGGTCATGCTGACCAGGGCCCAGGACACTTTTTACTTCAACATTAAGCCCCAGAACAAAGAGGCCGTGGAGGGCACGGAGACGCGCCTGCACTGCGACGTCAGCGACCGGCGCCACATCTACTTCCAGTGGACGCAGGCCGGCAAGCCCATCGTGAACACCACTCGGAAGTACCAGGAGGACAGCAACTTGAGGATTCTGAGGGTCCTGCGAGGTCAGGACGAAGGGCCCTTCCAGTGTGTGGCCACCAACTATACCACTGGATTCTCGTTGCAGAGCCAGGAGGCATACATTACAATACGATGTGAGTACCTTTTGTTTTTTTGTAACAGAAGCGGTGAGCTAGGGGCGGGGGGGGGGATGAGCGAACATTTCTGTAGTTTGTACTCTACTGTCCCATTTCCTTTCTATGTACAGTTTACCTTTCTTCTCGAGTTGATGTTTCAACTGTCTACTTTTGTTTTTTTTTTGCACCAAGAATCAGATGTACAAAATCTGGCGAGAGAGAGAGAAAGAGATACAGAGAAAGGCAGAGAGAGCGAGAGAGTGAGAAAAAAAGAGAGTGAGAGAAAGAGAGCGAGAGGGAAAGAGAAAAAAGAGAGAGAAAGAGAGCGAGAGAGGGAGAGAAAGAGAGAGAGGGGAAGAGAAAAAGAGAGGGAGAGAAAGAGAGAGAGAGGGAGAGACAGAGAGAGGGAGAGAAAGAGAGAGAGAGAGAGGGAGAGAAAGAGAGAGAGGGGAAGAGAAAAAGAGAGGGAGAGAAAGAGAGTGAGAGAAAGAGAGCGAGAGAGGGAGAGAAAAAGAGAGATAGAGAAAGAGAGACATTGAAGAGGAGAGAAAAGATAGAAACCCACCTATAAGGAGAGAAAGACAGTGAAAAACAAAGGGGGGAATGAGAAAAAGATGTTAGGGAGAGAGAGATATATATATTGAACAAATAAATATTGCATTAAACAATAATGATCGATCGAATAAAAAGTGAGAATTCAGATCACGCATCTCCCCTTCCCCTCTAAACAAGAAAGAAAAAAATTATCTTCAAGCTTTCTTTTAAAGTCTCATAAAAATCTATATTCCAATTGCGGGAAAATGACCTCGACCAATGCTTGAGTTATCTGACCACTTGGCAAAGCGTTTTGTAGATCATTCATAATACTAAAAGGCAACAAGGAGCTAAGTAAATATGGCCCCAAAAGTCTACACCTGAGTTACTCCACTTCATGACATGACCTTGCCCCTGGATTGATGGCATTGTGTTTAAATATTTAGCTGTCAGTCGGGATATAGTGGAGCACCTTGAGGCAATATTCTGTTTGTGTGTGTGTGTGTGGGGGGGGGGGGTTGTTGTTTTTTTTCTTAAAGGAATCTTTTTTTTTTCTTCCTTCTTGCTTAATTTTTTTTTTAATTTATCGTCGCCAGTGGCGTGTTCATTAAGGCGGGTGCACCCAGGCATCACCATTTCGATCTTTATTTGTTTAAATTGAGATTATAGATTAGAATGCATTCATGAGAAATCAACACAAGGCAATGGCGCCCCATCAGCTCACAAAAATGAGGTCCACGGACATACCATAAGTAATGTCTCTGACGTCTGATCTGGCATTGACGGACATACCATAAGTAATGTCTCTGACGTCTGATCTGGCAATGACGGACATACCATAAGTAATGTCTCTGACGTCTGATCTGGCATTGACGAACATACCATAAGTAATGTCTCTGACGTCTGATGTGGCAATGACGGACATACCATAAGTAATGTCTCTAACGTCTGATCCTAGCAATGATGGACATACCATAAGTAATGTCTCTGACGTCTGATCTGGCAATGACGGACATACCATAAGTAATGTCTCTGACGTCTGATGTGGCAATGACGGACATACCATAAGTAATGTCTCTAAAGTCTGATCTGGCAATGACGGACATACCATAAGTAATGTGTCTAAAGTCTGATCTGGCAATGACGGACATACCATAATTAATGTCTCTGACGTCTGATCTGGCAATGACGGACATACCATAAGTAATGTGTCTAAAGTCTGATCTGGCAATGACGAACATACCATAAGTAGTGTCTCTAAAGTCTGATCTGGCAATGACGGACATACCATAAGTAATGTCTCTAAAGTCTGATCTGGCAATGACGGACATACCATAAGTAATGTCTCTAAAGTCTGATCTGGCAATGACGGACATACCATAAGTAATGTGTCTAAAGTCTGATCTGGCAATGACGGACATACCATAAGTAATGTCTCTGACGTCTGATCTGGCAATGACGGACATACCATAAGTAGTGTTTCTAAAGTCTGATCTGGCAATGACGGACATACCATAAGTAATGTGTCTAAAGTCTGATCTGGCAATGACGGACATACCATAAGTAGTGTCTCTAAAGTCTGATCTGGCAATGACGGACATACCATAAGTAGTGTCTCTAAAGTCTGATCTGGCAATGACGGACATACCATAATTAGTGTCTCTAAAGTCTGATCTGGCAATGACGGACATACCATAAGTAATGTCTCTGACGTCTGATCTGGCAATGACGGACATACCATAAGTAATGTCTCTGACGTCTGATGTGGCAATGACGGACATACCATAAGTAATGTCTCTAAAGTCTGATCTGGCAATGACGGACATACCATAAGTAATGTCTCTAAAGTCTGATCTGGCAATGACGGACATACCATAAGTAATGTCTCTAAAGTCTGATCTGGCAATGACGGACATACCATAAGTAATGTCTCTGACGTCTGATGTGGCAATGACGGACATACCATAAGTAATGTCTCTAAAGTCTGATCTGGCAATGACGGACATACCATAAGTAATGTGTCTAAAGTCTGATCTGACAATGACGGACATACCATAAGTAATGTCTCTGACGTCTGATCTGGCAATGACGGACATACCATAAGTAGTGTCTCTAAAGTCTGATCTGGCAATGACGGACATACCATAAGTAATGTCTCTGACGTCTGATCTGGCAATGACGGACATACCATAAGTAATGTGTCTAAAGTCTGATCTGGCAATGACAGACATACCATAAGTAATGTCTCTGACGTCTGATCTGGCAATGACGGACATACCATTAGTAATGTGTCTAAAGTCTGATCTGGCAATGACGGACATACCATAAGTAGTGTCTCTAAAGTCTGATCTGGCAATGACGGACATACCATAAGTAATGTGTCTAAAGTCTGATCTGGCAATGACGGACATACCATAAGTAGTGTCTCTAAAGTCTGATCTGGCAATGACTTTTTTTTCCACCGTGAGGCTTAATCTCTGTCAGTGGGCACCCTCGTTATTTATGTACCTCTATCATCTATCCTTCTTTCTTTAAATTAGGATACTTCAGCTTTTTTTAGCTTTTGACGTTAAGAGTGCCATTTCAGACCTTGCGATCCATGAGGCAGGTGATGTAAGGGTTATCTGTTTCTGTGACCCACGGTTTAAGAAGGTGTTACGCACAATGACAAGCCGTCTTTGATTTCCCCCAACTAATGTCAGGTGCCCATTGGAGCTGGGTGGATAAAGGATCCCGAAATTAAAGATCCCAGTCTTCCCCAGGATTTGAACCCGGGACCTTAGTTCGGCAGCCAAGCGCTTAGCCGCTCATTCACCATGCTTGCTATGCACTTTATTATTTTTTTTTTTTTTTTACCATGCCTGCTATGCACTTTATTTTTTTTTTAGGAAACCTCAGAATTTACGATATTCAATTTTAGCTTTATTTTTATAAATATAAGTACTTCAAAGATGCAACAAAAGAAATATTGCATTTTTAACCTTTATGTATTTAGTGAACAACATAAAAGTTGTTGAAGAATCTTTGCATAAATACAAACAATTTATCATATTTTGATGATATTAAAATTCTTTTTCATCACAAATCATAAAAAAAAAACAAAAAAAAAACTGGGAAACACGCTTAGACGAAAGTTTATTGCTTTTGTCATTTTAAGCAATTACCATGGGAAAGGAAAATGGTAAAGCCTTATTACTGAACATTATAGTCGCGAATCAAAGCCGGAGTTATTATGGCCGATGCCTTGGGCTAAAACGGTAAAGTGGAACAAAATGACATGATTATGAATAGCTTATTATTAATGTGTGTGTGTGTTTTGCAGTTTATTGATTTTTAAAAAAATCTTTTTTTTTTTGAAGTAACGTCTATATTGTATAAGAAGATAAGAAAAAATGCATTTCGTCTAAAATGCAGTATTTTAGTGTTGATGTTCTCTAGCTAAACTCTAGTGGTTCCTATGGGGCCCGAACATCTTCTCTTATATATGTATGTAAAAACAAAATACATTTAATTCAACACGACGTGATTCGTACAATTTATAGACTTAGTTAGAATTAGATCCTCCCGCGCCGTTGGGCGCAAGGGGCGGTAAGCTGTCTCCACAAAGAATTGTCACTGGCAATGTCTGAAGACTCTTCACACATCTGAAGTCCACTTCTCTGAGGCCTCCATGAAAGTGTGGCGCCAAGTTATACGAGGACGTCCCTGTTTGCGCTTTCATTGTATTGGCCCTCCGTGTCATCGCAACTCTTGGTATGCGTAGTTCATTTTGTCATAGAACATGTCCCACAAACCCCACACAGTAAAAGAGAAAACTTTTTTTTTTATTTATTTTGAAATAAAATAAAAGTTTTGACGCAAATCAAAGTATATTATTATTAACAAGACTTAAAATGACGCAATCAAAACATGTAGACGCAATTCAAAAGTGATGACGTAATCAGAGCATGGTGATGTCATACAAAATCTATCAAACATCTTTTAAGTCATAGAAAGTCAACAAAATATCTTTGAAGTCACGATAAGTCAACTAAACATCATTTAGGCCGTATAAAAGTTGAAACTAGAAAGCATTGAGTTAGATGACATCAGGACAAAGTCTAAACATCACTAGCTAGTGAAATGATGTCAAAGGGGTTTGATGGTGTCGTAAGTCATTGTTCAATCAACTTTGAACACGACAGGAAACGTGCTGATGATGACGGCACCCACAAACTCCACATTTACGCCCCACGCCCCACCACATCAACGTCCTGTTACCCCCCGCCCTCCCTCTCTTCGTCTTTCATCATATTTCATTTTTACTCCTTAACTCTCTCTCTCTCTCTCTCTCTCACTATCTATCTCTCCGCCTATCTCTACAAGTCTTCCGAAACCTGGGTTGAAAGTCACCTGGCATAATCAACAGAAGAGAAAAAAAAAATGACATTTTTCTATGATTTATAGAACATAGGTGGCTAGTTAACTGGATGTTCGTAGGGGGCTGGCAAGGGGCGGCGGAGACAAGGTGAAAGATGAAAGGAGACACGCAATCTTTTTTAAACTCACCCCCCCCCCCTTTCTCTACACCCCATGGCATAACCAACTCATTTCCATTCATACAAAACACTAAACAAAATTTAACTCGCTTCTGTTCTGCTGTTGCACTTTTTTTTTGTCTGCGTATGTAGACGTTAGGCTGAACAAAGTACCACTAAGGTCTAGTCTACATCAAATTATTGCGCACGATGTACTACTTAGTATCTGGAAAGAGGAAGATCACCATGAATTATTTTGTTGATTTCTTCAGCTGAAGAGCTGAACAAAACCAAACTCCTTTTGTTTCACGTTTCTGTTGGCTGGCGTGTTTGTTGTTCTGTTGAGTTCTTATGTACTGTTACACACCACACACACACGCACACATACACACATACACCCGCTTTACGCAGCAGGTAGTAGAGACATCTTTTAATTAAACCTTGACCTTATAATAAGCCCAAGAGGTCGAGGTATAAATGATGTTTTGGGTTGAATTATCAGTCTTATTTCATTGGATATTTATAGCTCTCTTCTCCAGTGTAGTCCACTATAACTGAAATCTCCATTCTCCAGTCAAAAGAAAATCCGCTACGAGGACAGACGCAGACGGCGAAAAGAAAATTTAATCGACCACCGGCGGACAATGGTTATGCTTGCCCTGGATGTGGCAAAATACGTAGGTCACAGCTGGGGCTGCGTAGACATGGGAAATACTGCATTCCTCATTAATCTTCCGACTCGAAGACAAGCCTTATTATTTTCTCCAGGGTTGATCACTATATCTGATATCTATGCTACAATGTTGATCAATATATCTAATATCTATCATACTTTCATTATCCTCTCTGTCTCGTCTCGAGAGACGCTCTATTCCCTTTGCAACTTCTTGTGTGACTAAAGAGGCCAATCCTTGATACACAGCTGCGGTCACAGGATGGGCATCTATAATCACCATGGGCTGTTGCATTTTCACCCTTCTTTCTACTACTGTTGTGTATGGCATCTGCAATCCGGGACCCTTCCTTTATACTCGCTCTCCATGTGGATCTATCCAGTTCCACTTTTCCCGAGCTGCTAGTGTCGATTTTGAAGAGCTTCATGTCGCGTTTGCTTACATCCTTATACCGTAAAAAAAAGTGAGCCCTACATAAAAATTAGGTCACTCTTCTGTGTACCTATGTTGTTGTACGACACTCTGTTCACCTGTCTACTTGTTGAAAGAAGGGCGTCATGGCTTTGGTGGGGGGGCTGGGGCGTTCACCCACAAACAGACTTCATCTTCCTAGCTGGGTGGAAAATAGAAAACAGAACTAATACAACGGACTACACACGAGCAAGGAAAATAAAGAATGTGAGCAGGGAAGGGAGTGGGGAGTGAGGGAATAGGGGCGCAGGGAGGAAGGGAAAAGTGAGTGGAAGAGGGAGGGATAAATTGAAATGAGTGGAGTCTCTATGCGATGGCAGCGGCGCCTCCACATCCATTACCAGTTTATTAACAAGAGGGTGGTCTATTGACTATTGCGTTTTTTGCTGTCAACCCCTTGTTATTTAGTTCCCAGGTAGCCTCCCCCCACCCCCGAACCAGCGCCCTCTGACACTCCATCGTAATGTAAACCTCCTAAAGTTGTTGGTTGTCCAATTGATTTCATCCAAATGTTGCCCTAAATGTTTTTTTTTCAAGAACTCATACAGAATCTTTCTCTTTTAGTAATGTCCTCTCTCTTTGTGTCTCTTACTCTAACTTACTTTCTCTCTCTTTGTGTCTCTTACTCTCACTGACTTTCTCTCTCTTTGTGTCTCTTACTCTCACTTACTTTCTCTCTCTTTGTGTCTCTTACTCTCACTTACTTTCTCTCTCTTTGTGTCTCTTACTCTCGCTTACTTTCTCTCTCTTTGTGTCTCTTACTCTTACTTACTTACTCTCTCTTTGTGTCTCTTACTCTCACATACTTTCTCTCCCTTTGTGTCTCTTACTCTCACTTACTTTCTCTCTCTTTGTGTCTCTTACTCTCACTTACTTTCTCTTTGTGTCTCTTACTCTCACTTAATTTCTCTCTCTTTGTGTCTTTTACTCTCACTTACTTTCTCTCTCTTTATTTGTCTCTTTTTTCTCTTTCTTTCTACCTCTCTCTCTCTTGCATTATATTTCTCTTTTTATATTTCTCTCCTTCTCTACCCGTCTCTGTCTCTGTCTCTCTCTCTCTTTCATCCCCATCTCTTCCTTCTCTCTCTCTTTTTAATTTCTCTGATTTGGTCTCTTCTATTTTATCTTTTTTTTTCTTTTCCTTCTCTTTTTTCTTTACTCCGTCTCTCTCTCTCCTCCACTCACAATTACACTTAGATCCACTCTTATTCCAATTCACTCACCCACAAACACACTTAGTAGACTTACACAGACAACATCCCTCGTCTCTCTTTCCTAACCTCATTTTTATCCCTGGGGAAGAGGGGGGGTGGAGGCTGTTATTTCCCCCCCCCCCCCATGTTTTTTTTTTTCTTGGCTGTAGCCCCAGACAACAGCTGCTGCTTTATCCGCCTTAACTGGATCCGATCCTTAGAGCGCCCTCATGTGAGCGGTAGTTGATTCAAGGGGCCTTGCGGTCTGTGCGCGTGTTTGTGCTGGGATATCATATTTACACAGCATCATACACCCCCGCAACACAAACCGCCGAGTTGGAATTAAAAGACATCTAATTGCTCCATGTCTACTTGATATACCTTCTGAGAATTCCGGGTGGGCCTTTGGATTCTTTTAGTTGTTATTATTATAATTATTATCATTGCAATGATGAGCTAAGGGTCATTCTCTGGCGCTAACAGGATCGTGGTTTCATATTTCATTGTTGTCTCCCTTAGCTTTGAAGAGTTGTCTTGTTTTATTTGACTCGTTTAAAAAAAAACTGAACTAATAAAGAGATGACCGTCAAGTTGTATCTCCGCATTAAAAAGATGACTTACACTCTATGTATCACAACATTGGATCTGTTGCAGTATTACCAGATTTTTGGGTCTTGGTTTTCTCGGCAGACGACTGACTTACTAGCCCCGTAGCTTTGAAACCCGGACACTTGACTGTTATAAAAATAAGAACTTATTGTCAGTCTCTGACAGGGTGTGGGTTCGGATTCATTCAATTCAAGCAAATATTTCTTAAAATAAATTATTACAATTATTATATTTGTGGAAATTTGAAAACATTCGTCCCGATTTCTTTTTACTGTTGTACATGTTTTGTCGGTTTTTATAAAGCTTGTAATAACTCAAGTCTGTCTGTCTGGTACAAATATTGTACACGTTTTTGCTCCCTCTTCTCATTCTCGGATCAAGTTGAAACTTTACACAATTATTTACTGTCGATGACAACACATTTAAGTACTAACCAGTTAGTTAATAAATTATTATTCATTAACTGTTTTTTCTTAACATATAAAAAGGGAAATACATCTTGCAACATTCAGAGATAATTACAGTAATTTTTCGGTTCTTTTTCTCCTAATGTAATTTTTAAAGGTTATTTTTTTTTTTAGTTTTACTTTCTTATAGGTATCGCCATGGGAAGGGTACGAAAATGACAGACTTTAAAAAGTTTTGATATGCACCCCTCCTTGGACGGCTAACGCTTCCGCCTATAACTTGCTGTACTAAACGACCTTGTCATGTTTGTAACCACTCGGTTCGTAATATCTAAAAGATGATAAAAAGTGCACTATTAAGTCATCAACCATGTTGTTGGTTTCTAATCCTCATTCCATATTTCTGTACTATCATGTTTGTAAAGGTTCAGGGATTAACACGCCAGCTGTCATTGTGGCACATTGGGTTTCATTCTTTGACGTGTACGAATTGACCTAGGTAATATTGATTAATATTATCTTTCCTTCCGAGCCGAGGTGCCGAGTTTAAATCTCAAGATGTCTTGACATTTCCAACTTCTCGATTTATAGGACGCCCCTGAGCCCTCCCAGCTCAAAAGGCGTTGTGCTTGCCACATGACATTCTCGTTAACCGTCTGTCAAAGAAACAGAAAAACTTTACAACATCTGCCCCAAAGATAGAAAGGAAGGAAAAGGAACTTACGTATAACAAAGCTTATATCAATTCACTCTGTCTGTCTGTCTGTCTCGTAATTCAAGTCCTACAACTTTTTGTACAAAAATAAAATGCATTTAAAAAGCGATCACGGTAACATTCACCTAGATACCCCCCCCCCCCCAAACTTTCCCCTCTAGTCCAGACAAGTGATAGGATCAAAGTGCATTGAGAAATCTAAAAGCATGAAATAGCTCTAAACTAAAACAGTTAGTAAAAAATATAAAGCGCACAGATTTATTACTGTTAGTCTAGAATAGTCTAGATTCTAGATCAATTACAAATTTAATAACATGAACGACCCAAACTAATTGATACATTTACACTTGATATACAATTAATTAATTATTATTTTTTTTTTAAACTTTATTACTACTTTTATTATTGCTGTTGCCCAGCTGCCATAAGACACCCAGCTAACAGAATTCAGCTGGAGTTACATCAACAATTAAGATATCTACGTCGGGACCCAAACGCGAGCCCTCTGACTAGGGAATGGAGGCGGTTGGGTTGCTCGGGGCGTAACTTTATGGGAATCAGTATTTCACTTTTAAATTTATTTTCGGTCATTTGCTATTGCAGAACACTAGAAGTGGCGTCTCTGGTCTCAACTAGTACCCTCGGGCTTGTTCGCCGCCTACTACAGTCAGAACATGGAGGGTTGTCAATGGTTCTGTTAGGGCGTGTTCATTCGTGGCAAGGCGCCCCGAGTGAATGCAATGTCGCGCGTTCACCTCAGCGTGACGTGCCACACTTTAACACCACCCCCTTCCCCAATACACACACACACGGACAGACACCCCCTATCGCCCGATAACAAAGAGCCGCCCCTGTTCTTTTTAACGCCCGTAATTGTTTCGCCACTTTTCAATTAACGCCTACATGGTTGAAGGGATGTTGGGAGGGGGGTGCTGTTACGGGGAAGTACGCCACAGTAAACACTCTGGTCCGAATGACGTAACTCACCCGCGTGGCAGACTGGACCTCCAAGGGATACACAGAAAAGGGGGGAGGGACTGGGGAATGTTCGCCAAAGTGAAATTGAGTTTCCAGAGGGAAGTAATCTCCGTGGAGCAACTGGTCACTCTTGATCTGTCCAACGATTAGGGGGAAAGCTGACCGTTGGACTTCCTAGTGAGGTGCTTTCATGGGGCCACGTTAACACGCAAAAATCCAATTAGCAGAAGTTACGCCCGGAGCTTTCCCAGAGAAAACACTTACCTGAGTGCCGCACCGACAGCTGACCCTGGCAACAAATGACCACTTTTATGGGTACTGACCAGTGTAAACAGTGGACTAATGTTAAAACGGACGCAGCAATCACTTCACTGACCACCTCGGGTTTCACAAGTAATGAAATCAAAACCTTGAGCTGTCTGCCCCAAAATCACGAAAATGGACGTGTATATTTAGATATAGGGGTTATTTCCCTTGGTGATGGAACATGTTTGTCCTGAATGTTTTCCCGTGTTAGGTCGTCGAACTAAATAAATAGAAATCTTTGTTCGTACGGAAAGAGTTTCTAGTTTCCTGCTTTACATGCTGTTGGGTTTACGGTCAATTCATGGAAGATTCTTTGATTACTTGACGATGTCCTGTACCTAGTGTTCACATTCTTTGGTTTACTTCTGATGAGTGTCTTGAGAAGCAGAGTTCATGAACCTTTATAGAGCATGGGGCAGGGGATGTTATCGATTGGTCATCTCCACTGTGGAGACTTACGTGTCTTTAATGACTTTTTAATTAGCGATGACGGCGTCATCTTGGTTTGTTCATTTGTACTGGACCCTGATGTAAGAGAGAGAGAGAGAAAGAGAGAGCAGAGCCGGGCTTAGGTAATTGTAGGTCCTAGGCAAAGTGAATTGGGTGGCCCCAATTGAAACAGCCAAATGAAAATAAACATTAAAAAAAAAATTACTCAATTCATAAAAATTCATAAAAAAACAACAAGAAGTAGTCTAACAAGTTGAACATTTGTCATTAAACCTTGAGAGATGGTCGAGACTTAGGGCTAGACTAGTAGACGTAGAGCCATGGTGCTCTGCTATATTTGAGATTTGATACAAATTTCGCAATGTTCTTAGACCTTTACGAGGCCCCAACCAATCGGAGGCCTTAGGCGGCTGCCTAGTTTGCCTATGTCTAAGGCTGGCCCTGGAGATATATATAGAGAGAAACAGAACTCGACAAGTAAGAAAGCTTACGCTAAAAAAAAAAAAAGAACTAGTGGTAGAAGTGTGTAAAGTTTGTCACAGAGGGAATTAACGCTTTGTACTCAGTAACTTTTATTATGTGTGTTAGTTTTCATTTAACGCACTAAACTAGTATTCATTTTTAAGCAGTCTACATTACTCTACATGTATATAGCTCATGTCCGACCATATGAAACTACAATAACATTAATCAAAAGCAAGTAAATATGTATGGAATTCAATATTCGAGACGCCCAGGAAATAGTTTTATTTAACATGGTCGAGATTAATTTCAAATTAATTCCAACACTTTGACATGACCTATTCATCTGACCTTTGACATTTCGCATTCTTCTTATGAATCGCCCCTCTCTATGGGCTCTTAAGCACTTCAGGCCTTGGCTCTTAAAGTCACGGTGGCTTTAACCCATTGTGTTGTAAGGCTACCTCTGTTCTTGCTGGGACCATTGTCCTTTTTTTTTTTTTTTTGTAGCCTTCTTCTGGTCCTATTGGTCTAGGTGGCCGCCATGCGTAAAATGCTTAATGCAAAGTAAACTGCGGGGCGGTCAGAGTAACAGAAGCCCCCCACAAAACATGTCCGAACTCGGCACAATACCATTTACTTTGAGCAGAGTGATTTCATCCCAGAACAAATAGTGCGTCAATATTTTCATTTCTCAAGGCGAAAGATCAAAGAGAAAGGTGTATGTGTGGACTCGATCATTGAACCGTTGATCTGAAACAGTTATGGCAACCGGAATTTGAAACTGTTGTCCTAAGCACTTACCCTCCCCTTTCTCTAGCCGGAATAGCGAGTGTCCAGACTGGTGGACATGTTCCAGGTTAATGGCCGCTTCATGAGCAATTATTGTTGACGGCGAATCCTTTCACACTAGAAAACAACACTGGCACCCATATTAAGGCACACAAAACCAACATTGCCACACACACTCACATATCCACACACCCACACTAACTGAACACTCACTCTACACATACAAACACTCACATCTTCAATTCAAACAAATAAATCTTGTCTTGTTGCTAGGACAAATACATACAAGCTCTAAGTTGACTCTACCAACAAAACTGAGACATCTACGAGATACTAGCCCTAAATAGATTCTGCCACTGTTTTCAGGAAACTAATTGGGATGTGTGGCATTGGATAGATTAGAAATATATATTTCCAAGTCTTTATTAATGATGAAAAAGACGAATTACTCCGATTTTACCGGAACACAGCGCACTGAACTTGCTATAATCCATAAAGATAGTACTTTTCTAAAAATATATAAAAAAAAACTATTTCAATAAATACAATAATAATAATAAAAAGGTAATGACTTAAATTTGGCACACAATTTTTTTTTGTCAACGGCCATGTTGTACTTGCATCTCATGATTCTTTGGTTTCAGCTTCTTCAAAGTGTCCTACGACCCAAACGTCCCTAGTAAGTTGTAGATAATCGATCTTTAAAACAAAACAAATAAATAAAGCCAGAAGCCGAATGACTTATACTGAAACTGAGACTGTTCATGTTGGACGCAACTGTCTTAGCAGCTGTCTTGAACTGGACAACCACTAGCTCGTATTGCCCCGGGGGTCAACACCAGATAAATAAATCAGTCGAAAGGGTTCGGTCAAGTGCTCTGGCTATGCCAGTCACATATGCGATCTTCCCCCCCCCCCCCCCGTCCCCTTTTTCCAGTGTGTATATTTGGTGAGCAAACACTACTTGTTATCCTGCTGGAATCACACACACACAAAAACACACACACACTCACTACCGCGCACTCATACAAACATACACACAACTAATTCACACACAACTACACACAAGATCTATTTTGCTTTCTTTTCTGATTCTTTCTATCCTAAGTGCCAGTCAAGATTTCTCTTTAAAGAGAGAAAATCAAAGTGTCAAGGTCAAAAGCATACGAATGGGTCTCTGACCAGTGATACGTGACGAGGGAAATAAAGAAATAAAAAAAATATATATAAAGGAAAGAATTACACATTTACAGTCATACTCTCAGTACTGTAAGATGTATTTACCTCTTTATATCAAAGATAATTTATGAATGACTACTACCTTTATTTATTGTTTATTTTTTGCATTGACTCATGTTTTGTTAGAACAATGAATTATTGTGCAATCCGAGAATGGGAAATGGGAGAAATAATGTGCACAAATCTAGTACCGAACAGAAGAGTGAGTTGGTATACGCTTTCTACGAAATAAAACAGAAGGATGGCGCGTATTTCCACTTGTTAAGGAAGCGTTAGGAAATGTCGAATGTGGCCAGGCGATACTTTACTGGCCAGAAGACAATGGTCAGAACGGAAGTGAGACATTCATCCTGCATTTTTGTTTCTTCCAGATCCATTTTGTACAATTTGAGAACCAATAGTTTTACTTCAGTCTATTGTTGTCTAGGTAACAAATGGGTAACTAATAAAGGAGATTTGATACAAACATCAAGTGACATACATTGAAATACTGTTAAATTGCTTACTTTTTTTTTTTTTCACAAGTGTAAAGCTTCATTTTAGCGTTCTTGACATTGTTAAGTTTATCGCAAAAATCTCCCATTTTGTTTTCAATGCCGGTTTTAGCATGTGATAAAAAAAGGCAGCGCTATCATTTCCTGTTGAATACACTTGTTCACCAACAAGCGCATGTTAGGACACGACGTTCTTTGGTATAAATAAATCATCCACTTGGTAGAATCATTTATTGATGTAGACAACATCAACGAATCGAGAATGAAAGATCCATTTCAAGATATCATTGACTTATTAGATAAATTATTGATCCCCCCCCCATCCGCTTCTATTCCGCCACTCTTTCTTCCCAAAGTCTTCTCCGGGTAACGGGACGTCCCGAGCGGGACACAAAACTTGTATTCTTCCATTTGGCAGACGAGGTGTAACGCGATACTTTTGGTAATTTGTCTGTCGTCTGCTGATGGATCGTCTGCTGAAAATAAGTTTCTTGGAGTGTGACGTCAGACGTAAACACAAAACTGATTAACTATGCGTCATTGACGAAAAGGAAAAGGCTAGAATGGAAAGGGGGGAGAGAGGTTATGGAAGGGGGGGTGTGGAGGTATCCGCAATTGTAATTGATGCAGCATCGATCTAACTGTGACTTTCATTACCTATGCAAAACAAAATGGGCGAACAGGATCTCCTAGACTTTGTCTTTGTTGACCTCACCAAAGTGTTTTTTTATAGAGCACCAAGGACTGGAGCCAGATTGGCAATTAGGATACATTTGTTACCAAATGTTAATTTGGCCAGATAAGACATTGGTTTTTCTTTTAATATTTATATTATAAATTATTGTAGACATATCACAGCCTCTGGCAATAGGTTTAAGATCTCTCTCTCACCTCCTTCTCTCTCTCTCTCTTTTCTCCCCCCCCCCATCCCTCTCTCTCTCTTTCACTCTCTCTCACAATCTTAAGTTTTCGCAAACAATTTGGAACCTGGATACCTTGACGATAAAATTTAAAACACAACAATGTATGGATAAATGAAGATTAGACAACAAGTATTCATGGTATGTTGTATATTGTATCATGTATATTGTATTATGTATATTGTATATTGTATGCTGTCTAGTGTATGCTGTCTTGTGTATGCTGTCTTGTGTATGCTGTCTTGTGCATGCTGTCTTGTATATGCTGTCTTGTGTATGCTGTCTTGTGTATGCTGTCTTGTGTATGCTGTCTTGTGTATACTGTACGTGGACTGTTTTTAATAAAGCGGTTGAAAAAAATGAGAGTGCAACGGACCGTGACGAGTGATGATGAGTCAATACATCCCTCAAAACATCCCACTCAACACACACACACACACACATCTCAGTGAAGAGATAGTGAGACTTGTGACAACATGGACCTGTCGCAACATTGTAACCAACACGTGATAGCAGCCATGATAGACTCTGCTTAGATAAAGATCGCCGAAGCCATAAATCAAGCCAAAATCCGAACACGGGAAAACATGGCTGCCGAGCACACCAGAACACAGCTGCAATCCTTACAAACGACCCTAGCTTTTAAGCATTTCTTTCTACAATCGCTAAGAACAACAAAAAATCTACACCAGAAATATTCAAGTCTCTTCGTATACTTAGAACGACCCAGCAGGACTCAATTCACCGCAGACATTTTATTACTCCCATACCTTCCCCCTTTTTCTCAGTCTATTTCATTTGAATCACTAGATGATTGCGGCGTAAAAAAAAATTACTTAGGTATCCAGTTCCTTTTACGCCACGCGTTCAGGTGGCAAAAATTATCGCGTAAAATTCGCGCCGCGAAGCTTCAGCAACAATGATTTCACCGCATGGGGCGCGACATGTTACTTGGTTCAAGGCTCTTGGTAAAGAGAAACACTGGCCTATATCAGTAACATAAAACCATTTAAGAGATTATTAAGACGATATGCTCTGTCTTGAAGTATCATTTAAAAAAATAAAAGACAAACTAAGATACAAACATCGTAAACTACTTTTCAACAGAGAGCGTATTCTTTTTCAACAAAGATCTCCAAAATGAGAGTCTGTTTGAATTCTGGGGATTATTTTTTTTTTTTTAATTTCTGGCTTATGCCTGGATTTTTTGTTTTAAACTTGTGATTATTACAAAGACATCAGAGCTGAAGTTATGTCTGGCATCTGTTGGGGGTGGGGGGGGGTCGCTTTAATCTGTTCGATGCGCAGACAAAACGGAAGTGGAATGAGCAATTGTTCTACCTCCTCTGGAAAAATTGCTATTTACAATGGTTAATGTTGAGATATGTGGCTGAGAGACCCAAACTGCCTGGATAACAAGGAGGCTCAAGTTCGAATCCCGACTCGACCAGAGCTGTGTTTTCTGAGCGCATAAAGGCAGCGCAAAAAACATTTCCAGAAACCCCCCCCCCCCGACACACTTGGAGTTTTAATCGGGTTTAGTGGAGAGAGAGAGAGAGAGAGAGAGAGAGAGAGAGAGAGAGAGAGAGAGAGAGAGAGAGAGAATGAGAGAAAGATAGCTTGTTGCCAAACAGACTCTGTAAAGACTTATACGTTAGCACTTGAAGTGCGAAGATAAATCCCACAACGACGGAACTGCGCACTAATACTCGTCAGAGAAAATGTTACGCCAAAGAAAAACGTTGTGCTATGAATTCAAGTCACTCTTCATTACTCCCAATGGACACTACACACACTTTGTTCGTTTGGGATTATGGACTAGATCTACTAGAATGTCTAATTTTGTCCTACATTTAAATATTTAAAAAAATACGTAGTCTCGTCTTCTGAACACATACAGTGGTTGAGCTACTTCTGCAAGTCGTGAACGCTTAGTCCTATGTAATTCCTAGTTTTACCCAAATGTCTTCAGTTTAATGGTAAAAAAATCTCCAAAGAAGAAATATGAACAAAAATACAAAGATCTAAATAAATGCTTTGCAGTTGGACTTTGTCTTAGAGCGCCATGCACCTGATGTTGGCCCACTTTTTCAGATCTACGTGTAAACATTTTGTGCATGACTTAAGACTTAGTGTCAGAATGAGTGTGGTGAGCCCTGTCAAGGGTGTTTTTAATATTTACTGTTTTTGTGACTTACATGTCATACCTTGTTTTATGTTTATTTGCGTGTGTGTGTCTGGAAATTCTGGAGTTGATGGTCACGTGACGTGTGTGTGTTTGTCTGGGTGGGTGTCTGTTAATGGGAGTGAAATGAATTATCTTAACCTAGGGTCCCTAATACTGTCATGTATAAGATATCATGATCTAGTTAGTTGTATGACATGCCTGAACTCGTCAATGGTTGTGTTGGCTCCCTTTAGTTTAGACGTAGAAAGACAATACTTCACCTCATAAAGCACTTTTTCATGTCAGCTGTAGAGCCCAATAGTCGAGAGACATCCCGGCCCACCTGCAACGCAGCTAAAGGTAGAAACATTTGCTTTGATGGTAGAAGAAACAGACATTTTTTTTTTTACTTTGTCTCGCTTTTTCTCCAGAGCTGAATGTCACATTGCTCTTTCGCTGTTCACAAAGCTGTCTGTGTCACCATCTCTAGTTACTTAGCGAGGTCTAGCCTCAAGGGCTATGTCTTCCCAGAAGTCAACATCCATGTCTACTGTTCTGAGGTACATTTGATTACATCTACGTAGAGGTGAGGTGGACCAGCTTTTTCTTGTGCAAGTTGGCCGTAGAATGACTTAAGGAATTCGTTGGTCCTACTGCCAAACACAAACTGACCCTCGCTCTGTCTGTAGGGGAAACACAATGACGGAGATCCTTGTATCTCTTTTTTTTTTTTTTAAAGTTATTAACATTCATCCGATGAGTTTGAAAGTGTAAGAGAGAAGTACTGTTGTGTGCGTGTGTGTGTGTGTGTGTCAGTGTGTGTGTGTGTCAGTGTATGTGTGTGTGTGTGTGCGTGAGTAATTCGTGTTTGGTTTCGCTTCGTGGTGTAAGCCGAACAGATGCTGCACCTAGACTTCAACTGTTTCTGATGCAATGCTTCAATTTGGCAGATGATCCCAAGCTAGAGCAGAGCGCGCCAAAAAGTGAAGCTCTAAGAACTCTTTAACTTCTTGTAGTATTTTACTAACGCTTAACTTAAACTTAAACGACACTAAGACACCATATACTCTACATTTCCTTCACGGTATACAGCAATCACACACAATCACGCGCACACGTGGTCATAGAGTAAAAAGTGCCTATAAACGGTAATGTCTATAATTTCTTACACATAAAACTCGTATAAAACGAGACTTCTCGCGCTTGTCTGAGCTCTGTCTCCCCCCCACCTAGTTTTTAGTATTATGTGTCCTCTCCTCCCCCCCCCTTTTTTTTTTTAAACGCTAGCACCTCATCAGATTTCTCTCGATCTCGTCTCGTCTCGTTTATGATACAGTTACACGAGATCTGATTTCACAAGCGACATTAACCGTCACATTTAATACACATATTTCATCTCAAAGGTTTTTTTTTCTCTCCCCCCTCTGACCCTTCTCATCCCTCCCCCTTCTCTGTACAGGCTGTACATTCAGCCCTACTCCTCTCTTCAATCTCTTCCTAACCTTAACCTAAACACTTAAGACATTTGAACCTATACTCTTAGTGACGCTCATGGCGCTGGGACTCAAAGTCTAAACGCTTGGGGACATTAAGAGTCTGCCCCGTGAGCCCAAGGGGTGGGTGGGAAGGTCATACTAAGGAAGACACCGAAAAGAACCCCAGCAGAAAATTAAAAGCTCGAGAGTCACTTTTTTTTTTCAGTTCTGCATCATTAAATAGGTGCTGACCTGGAAGTACAAGAACACATTATTTATCATCTCGCATTGGAGAGTTCCATCTATGGCGGATATCTATAAATAGCTCGTAATTTTAGGTGTTGATAAGCTATGTTTATTAAATAGCATATGATAATGTTTGTGTACTTTTTATCACTGTAAAATCTCATTTTCAAGCTCCTTTATTTTTTTATATTCCAATGAAAAATAAATATTTATTTAGCTAGTAACAATGATCGTTGCATTGGGCGTCCTTGACATTATTTTGTTTATTTATTTCAAAAGCTTCCGCTTTTAATTTTTTCACGACTTTCTTTAGGTTCCATTATATCGCCCCGCATTTCTTTATATCGCTTGTCTTGTTTTTTTTTTTCAATGTTACTTTATTTTATTGCTTCAAACTTCATAATTGTAAACTGGATTCTAAAATTTGAAATCTAAACAAAGAGGAGATTACTGTGTTTAAAATTTTTTTTTCGGGGAAACCCCCAATGCTATTAAAAGTTAAAATCCTATTTCGGAGAATGATAGTTTAGCCTCGTGCATTGTTGAATGTATAGTTAGTCTTATATGATGTCCAGAGGAGTCCAAAGTGAGTCAACTCTGGTTACATATCAGGAGCTGGTGATCTTTCATCAATCTACAGCACACAATGCTACGTTCTTCCATTTTCCAAAAGTATGGGCTATTTGCCAACTTTGGACCCAGCAGCAGCGTGGAGAGAGAGGGGGAGAGAGGTGATGTGAGGACAGTAACTTTCAGACCAAAGCCCAGGCTTTCATCTCATCAAATTGAAATGGACATACTTTTCTTCCTCTGGAAAAAAGGGTTGACCTTCAAATGATTAAAGGTCAAAACTACTGTTCATCCTTCTGAAAATGTACGCCCAGAGCTAAAAATCGTCTTATGTTCAATATTTTTTTTTCGGTTATTATGTGGCATAGTATAGTTTTGTTTAAATTTGCTGCTTTTTTTTGTTTTTGTTTTAGATCTAAATATAACCTAAAATTAGTTTCTTTAGAATTGCATACGTAAAAATTAAAGTTTCTTATAGCGTTCACTTTGTTCCTTTCACATTCCTTTCTTCTACTAACATGTTTTGAATGTGTTGCCTTCTTGTTTCTTAAAGATTAGTATATCCCCCCCCCCCCATCTATTCACCGTATCGAACGGCTATAGAGATGGGGCGCTCGTTTCGAGAACTGGTTAATTGAAGGTAAACAGGTACGTGACCTGCGCCCCCACCTCACCCATGCACCATTCACTCTTTGTGGCGTACTTATTGACAAGCACCCGGTGACTGGGCGCCGAGGTCTTCCAGATTTAAAATACACGAGATGTTCCCCCCTATATCCCACCATAGAATGCAAAACAAAAGTTTAACACTGGACCGTAGCGTTCACGCTTTCTCATGTAATGTTTCTTTATTGGAAACCCCCAGAAGAATGTATTTAATCCAAGGTCTATGTTTACTTTCATTTAAGTCGAACAGGGCTTCGCTCGGACACCTTTTTTTAAAATTCGAAATAAGTATTATAAGGTCTGAATATATGTCAAATATGTCGAATGTACAAAAGTCTGTAGCAGATTGTAAATAACGCAGAACCCCTTCATTTTACATCTCATTTCTTGCTCAAAGCTAGCATGAATGGGGGATAGTAATATATTGAAAAATGTATAGGAGCTATGGAATGGGTTGGTGGGGGTTGGGGGGGGGGTTAGGTATTCTTTGCGTTGACGCCCGTTACTTTGAATGGAGAACTAAACGACTAGTGCAGGAAATACGGGACTTAAAGCGAAAAACGAAAAAGCTTGGCCCTGGATGTGATTGACAGTCTAACCTGATGAAGAGCGATGCATTTTAATTAGTAAACTGATAAGAGTTCAACTTCTTTAGAAATCGTTATTAGATCTTGTGCAGTCGGGAAGATGATTGTTTTGTTGTATTATGGTCAGGTGTAGGTCTCAGAGGTATTCATGTCATTTATACACAGAACGTATGAATGACATGTGACATTTGACTGACACTCTGTGCAGATTGGGTCGTTGAATGCACAATGTTTTGAGTGTTATATAGGAAGTGTGTGTATGTGTGTGTGTGTGCGTGTATGCGAGGGGGTGTCGCTAACAAAGAATTGAAAGAAATGGCCGGAAGAGAAAGTCTACAGAAGAGCAAGAGTTGATTTTTTTTTTTGTAGACTTTGAAAATTGCAGAGTAAACAGAAATGTAAAGATTTTAAAAAAGTGACAAGTTTCTTATAGGGTTCAAGATAACGAGGTCCTCAAATTTCGGGTGATTTGAAGGGTCAATGTCATTGGTCAACCATATCACTTATGCTGAGTTATGAATAGTTTGTCACAAGTATCGGAACTTGTAGAAATCGTCCTAAGGTGCTTCGGATAATAAATGCAAGGTCCTGAAGACTCCCCAAAGCGAAATTGTCTCGACTGAATGTTTTTACAATTTCATAGCAGAACAAAGTTTTTGAAGCGCCTTTGTTAAGATCGTTGTTCATCCTAATCAATAGAAAGTCCATTGTGATCCATTGTCCATTGTGAGCTCAGGTTACAAGGAAGATTTGGAAACTGCTATGAATTATTTAAGGTACATAGTCATGATTAGGATTGGTATGTTAGACGGTGTGATAGACGGTATTATGTGCCATTAGCACGAATACTTATCAACTTTGGAACATACCACAAGAACCATCATTTGACTTTGCTGTTGACTTATACTATTAATTCATACATCTTAATGATTCCCCTTATATTAAAAACCTCAGAACAGCACTTACAAAGCTCAACAACAACAGCAAAAAAAACAATGGATACCAGCTCACATACAACTAGCAGGAAATGAGAAGGCTGACACACTCGCCAAGAGTGGGAGAACAAACTCACAAGTAAACTCTGCACTCTATCCAGAAGAAATGAAGAAATTAATTGTAGATAAAATAAATGAGAAATGGACGAGCTCCCATCCAAATCACAAGAAAGATGATGCTTACTATAAGCTATCCCGACAAGACCAACGTCTAATCTTTCGACTCAGGACCGGACACAACAGAATGCGACAACACATGTTCGGGAAGCTCAAAATTGGAACCAGTGAAATCTGCCCATGTGGAGTATCACCAGAAAATGCCGACCACGTCCTCCAAAACTGCTCTCTCTAAAGAGGCCCGTATAAGACATTGGCCCCAAATCACCCCAATAGAAAGAAAACTATATGGTGAGCTCCCTGATTTGGAAACCACTGCGCAGTTCATCTCATGTATTGGTCTAGTCATATGAAAACTCCAACATAACAATGAGAACGATGATGAAGAAGAAGAAGAATACATCTTAACTAGTAAAATTATTCCGTTATATTTAAGACTGAAGAATTACATAAAAACATAATTTTATATAGTAAAGTATTTTTACATTGCTTATAAATGTTATAGTTTTATTAATGTTATTATTATTTGTTATTACTATTACTGAGACTAATACGTAGGAATTTAATAAAACGATAAACTCACAATTGAAGAGTTACATTCTTTTCAAAGACTTCATACTATATGAAACATGGCCTCCATCAGTTGCAGAACAGCAGATCCACTATTTCCACGCTGCAGATGCATTCAAAGGAACAGGAAGTGTCAATACCGTTAGGGAACAGCGGCATCGCTGGCTCTACCCGGGTGTAGCACTATTTGTGGCAGGCTCTACCCGGGTGTAGCACTATCTGTGGTAGGCTCTACCCGGGTGTAGCACCATTTGTGGCAGGCCCTACCCGGGTGCAGCACTATTTGTGGCAGGCTCTACCCGGGTGTAGCACTATTTGTAACAGGGTCTACAAGGGTGTAGCAGTATTTGTGGCAGGCTCTACCCGGGTGTAGCACCATTTGTGGCAGGCTCTACCCGTGTGTAGCACTATTTGTGGCAGGCTTTACCCGTGTATAGCACTATCTGTGGCAGGCTCTACCCGGGTGTAGCACTATTTGTAACAGGGTCTACCAGGGTGTAGTAGTATTTGTGGCAGGCTCTACAAAGGTGTAGCACCATTTGTAGAAGGCTCTACTATGATATAGCACTATTTGTGGCAGGCTCTTCTAGGGTATAGCACTATTTGTGCAAGCAGCATAGTTTTGAATTCAGACTTTTCCCTCTCCTAAGTGGATAGCCAGCCAAGGCTAACGAGCCCCCTCCTGCGCCTGTACTCGCCTTTGCCCCTTCTTCTGTCACTGATAACAATTCCATTCTATACCAATACTGACAACGTATTCGATTAAGAAGGTTAAGGTTGAGTACTATGTTTCACATGACTACTCCAAACCAGTTGTGACCTGGATATTTTTCCGCATCTCGTGCAAACAAAGCCGTTGTGCTAATGTGGCTTACATCGATTTCTTATTTTACTCTTTTGATAAATATCCAGAAATTTATTTTAAGAACGATACATATCAAAAGGTTTTATGTAAAATTATGCAAATTTAATTTGAAACATTGAAATTCATACAGTCAACAACAACAAAAAAATTCTTGTACAAAAGCACATTTGGGCCCGTATTGGTCGTGGGCCCTTTCGCGCCATGGTTGTCACGCCCCTGATAGATAGATAGATCTAGGTCTCCGTGACACTTTCTCTGCGTTGCGAGTCCGTTATCTAAATTTACTTTAACTTCGGGGGGAGGGGGGGGGTCAGGATCATGCCAGGATGGCAATGACCAAAAAAAAAAAAGTCTCACCTGAAAACACAAAGCCTCAGTCTTTGAGTGCTCACTTTCTGCAGACGATGTATTCTATTGGACTGTGTTTAGTTAGCCTTTAGTTAGCTCATGTCTGTAGTCAGCTGATGCGCTGTGTTCCTGATCTGACCAGTCTGGGTTTTTACACTCGGACTTTGAAAAAGTTTCTTTGTCGATCCGTAATTATCTGTAGACCTATCTACATTTGTTTTTCCCTCTGGATACATATATATTGACAATTAAAATCTTATATCTGTTAATGCTAAAAAAAAGTATGTATAAGTTGATAATGTTATTGCCTATGGGGACTTTTAAGGCGTGTTTATAAAATGAAATGTCATGTGGTTAAGGTTGGCACAGATATGTAAATAGGAAGTTTTTACTCTGTCTGTCTGTCTGGTCAAACGTTTGTACACGTCATTTCTCCCACACCCAATCTCGGATCACGCTGAAATTTTGCACAATTATTTCTTTTACCTGACAACACAAGAATCCATTTTTAAAAAATCAATTAGTTAAATAAATATTGGTAATTAATTATTTTATTTGATATGTCAAACAAGGGAAAGAACTTGTACTTGGCTGAAGTGGCGGTATAAGCTGAATTAGTCCCCTTTATACTTCTTCGTCTGAGTCTGAGTGAATACTAACACGAAATACGACGAGACTATAGAAAAAGAAAAAAAAGAAAACTATACAATGTTCCATGTTCCTAGGCTTGAGAAGCTTGAGAAGGCTTGAGCCATGAGTTTGAATTCAGGTCGTTCCCCCAACTTTTTTTTTTAACTCTTTGACTGCTGTGTTTTGTTTTCAAAAAAATGCTACTTTTTTAAAAAAAATAAGAAAATGTTCCAAACATGGCTAAAACAAAAATTTATTGTTTAAGTACCAATGATGCTATAGTAACAAATTTGGTATCAAAGTAAAGGTAAATGAATGGAGAATGTGAAAATGTAAACATCTTTCTATTTAAATATAAGATACAAATTATAATCTAAATAATATGACACTCAGAAAAAAAAATGGATGCCAACTTTAGAACTTTTGAGACCTAAATTTAGATTTTGTTCTTTGTATTACTGTTGAAACAGCATATTTAGACTATTTACAGCATTTTCAAAAAGAAATGTGATAAAACAGTCAATAAAAGATGATGAATCATTGATTATATTATTATTTTTACCTTGTTTTTTAGTCAGAAAAAAAGTGAAAATTATTGCGCTTTTCATTACTACCAATAACAATAGATACCAGTACTAAATCTATCAACCAAATGCACTCAAATATTATGTACATTTGAATCAATGGGATATAGATCTAGATTTGTCTTCTTTTTATTTGCATAGAACATCTTTCATTCTAATACTAGACCAGTGCAAGACATAGGCTAGCGAGAGATCAAAGCCTAAATCTCTAACTAGATGAAGGACAATAAAAATCCTAATTCATTTTACCTAAGATTTAGACATCAAATAGATCATTATTACTGTTCCTTTGTGATATTTTCAAAAAGAAATGTGATAAAATAGTCAATAAAAGATGATGAATCATTGATTATATTATTATTTTTACCTGTTTTTTTAGTCAGAAAAAAAAGTGAAAATTATTGCGCTTTTCATTACTACCAATAACAATAGATACCAGCACTAAATCTATCAACCAAATGCACTCAAATATTATGTACATTTGAATCAATGGGATATAGATCTAGATTTGTCTTCTTTTTATTTGCATAGAACATCTTTCATTCTAATACTAGACCAGTGCAAGACATAGGCTAGCGAGAGATCAAAGCCTAAATCTCTAACTAGATGAAGGACAATAAAAATCCTAATTCATTTTACCTAAGATTTAGACATCGAATAGATCATTATTACTGTTCCTTTGTGATAAATTATGGATTTAGAATAGTTTTATATTTTACTTTTATTTAGTAGTAAACCTTTTGGAGTGCAACTTGAACCAGTATAGTGATGGTGATGATTTTTACCAAAAAAACAATACTAAAAAAAATTGCTAGAAAATATACCAAGAAAAGGCCCAGCATGGTGGATGAATATTGGATTTAGATCTGCCATTTCTGTTGTTTTCATTTATCTAAGGGTTAGATCTATAGGAATCTACAAAGGATGGCTGCCTGGTCGTGCGGTTTGCGCGCTGGACTGTCGTTCAGATTTATCGATGGTCCCGGGTTCAAACCCTGCCCGCTCCCATCCCCCGTCGTCCTGCGGGAGGTTTGGACTAGGAAGTAATTATCTTCAACTCTGAAGGAACATCCGAAACATGTAAAACATTTTACAAACAAGGTGTAAAGATAAAAGCATAGATCTAGTCAACCTTGATCTACATTCAAGACCTAGCCCTAGTCTAAGGCTAAGGCCTAAGCCTAAGCATATAAGGCAATACTAGATCTAGATCTAAATCTAAATGCTAATAATGTCCAAGTCTGCTTCATCCTATGCTAAATCCTGATCAAGATCTTCATTATTACAATTCATAGAAGTATAAATAAAACAATAATAAAGCTTCTTCAGTAGTAAACATTGTGGGTGTGTCTTGGACAAGCATAGCCATGATGTTGTAGATTTTTACAGATAAACAATACTAAAAAAAAAAAAGAAAATGGGGAAAAAATGCCCACAGTGGATGATTATTTGATGTAGATCTACCATTTCCTTTCTTTTTATTTACCAGAAGCTTAGATCTAAAGATATATCTAGATCTAGAGTCCAAGTCTAGAGATAAAAGCTTAGATCTAGTCAATCTCGATCTACAGACTACACCTAGCCTACTGACAATAATAGATTTAGATCTAAATACTAATAATATTATAATATAGTCAATATAGATATAATCATATAAATACGCTAAATTTAGACCTACCTGAATCTAATCTAGATCAAATTCTTCATTATTACTATTTATTTGTGATAATTTTTAGAATAATTATAAAGTTTCTTCAGTAGTCAACATTGTGGGTGTGTCTTGGACTAGCGTAGTCATGGCGACGTTTTTTTACATTGTAAAAAAAGTAATAAATAAATGTCTAAATAAAGCCAAAAGCTTCTAATTTCTATGTAAACAAAGGATGAAGAACTCTTTTATAAATTAAAAATAGTTCCACTGTTGTTAGTTAAAATTTTAAATTTAAAAATGCAACGAAACAAAGGTAGGGTAAGAACGTCTATGGGATAGACGTTCCGTGCGTTTAGGGCAGACAGACCGTCTATGGGATAGACGCTCCGCACTCATTGAGTTAAATTAGTCTAGATCTTTTAAAAATTTAATGCCATGACTGATCCAAACTAATTGATACATACAACTATGCCTAATGTAAGCTTTTTTTTTTTTTTTAATATTTTTTTTTTCTCAATTTGCCTTCAAGTAACTTCGAATTTCTACCCAAACAAGTAAATATTTTAATTTTTACTCAAAGGATTAAATTATTGTATTTCTTAAATTGGAGCTCTTCCACTTCAACCAGGGTGTGCGGCGTACAGTTGGCTATTGAGTCATCAGATTCACTTCTGGCTATATCAGGACATATTGACCAGCCCATTCCATTGTAACCAGCGACATGATCATTACTCTTTAGTTTCGATTTTTTGTTTCAGCCGCGGACCAAGTCCTGAGTTTGAGGTGAATGTATTAGACATACAGCATAAGTGTTGCATCATGTAGATTATAGCTTGGTCATTGTGCTGACAACAGGATATTATTGTAAAAACTGTTGGCCAAAGCAACACGGGAGGTCTACTTCACCTGTTCTAATGAGTTTCTGATTTTTTAAGTGGTCCAATCCATGCAGATATATTTAGAGATCTTTTTTTTTGTGTGTGGTGTTTGCCAAGAAACCTGGACCATATTGCCTCATTAAGTATTTCCCTTGTCCTGGTATCACAGTTAGTAGATTTCATAGACAAACAGGTAAAAGAAGAATGTGTTTTTTTAGTGAGATCTATGTTCCCCCCCCCCCCCATGCCTTCTACTTGAAGTTCCAGTCTTAAATTCAGACTTAAAGTTAGAAACTGTTTTGTTTTTTTTAAGTGGTTAGGGAGAAACGTCTTAGACACAAACTGCTGTTTTAATAAGAGTGTCGGGAGGGCTGGGGGTAGGACGGGGGTCCCGATGTTTACGTTGGGCCCTCACGCAAAAACTACATAACATCTGAATGTCGTGCAAGTGTGCCGGGGTCGAGAAGAGGAACCCGAGAACCGCCTTTGTTTGTACAGGGGGCCACGAGCTCTGGTGTGACACCTGCGTTGTGTCCTGGGAGACGCCTGGTGTAGGCAACGGCTAATTAGTACAGGAACAATATCTTAATTGCCCTCTTTACGTTATCCGGATCAGTTTGCGCTGAATATCAGGTACTCGCTTTGAGGTTAGAGGGAGGATTTGAGAAAGAGAGAGGGAGAGAAAGAAAAGTAAGAACGGGGTGCTGTTTTGATCTTGATGGCGTCATTTGTTGTCATTGGTAACATATAATTAGCTTACGTTTTTTTTTTTTGTACTTCGTGATTGGTGCAAGTTTCCTTTCTCGGGGTTTCCCGATCACCGGAAAATCTATTTATAAATTAATTGACTTAATCCAAGTGCAGTAGAGCAAAGAGAAATAAGGGGGAAGTTGTTGTTTAAATAGAAATGTAGAGTTCAGTATTTAGAGGTGGGCGCGTTGGCGCTAAGCTGGAACAGTCTCACCTGAATATACTGAGGCAGAGGCTTTTTTCAGGTCACTTAAAACTCACTGCTCGATTCCTTTCACGTTCTCTAAGGGAGTAATTCTCAGCATGGTTCGCTACCAGTGGGGCTTCTGATTCGGTCACTTTCTGAGACGATGTAGCTTAAGGTTAATTTGAACGAGTTTAAAATAAAAAACTTATTTCTGCAGTTGCACACTGGACGTGGAGGTGAAAAAACATGTGCAGACTCTCGGTCACACGCAACCCAATGTTCCAACCAATATTGAGTACTACTCTCTTATTCGTCTTGGAGGTGTTGTGTGCTAGACTTACTTTGTTACTTGCCTACTTCCTTGTATCCCAGGGTCGTGACCAAATCTGTTCGGCTAACACCAAGCAGCTTTCTTCATCTGCTTCCATGTCTTTCAGCTTCGCTGGGGACAGACCTCTTTCAGGTTTGTTTAGGCCTGCCCCACTTTCTATTCCTGCGGATTCCAATCAAGTTCCTTCCTTGCAACGTTGGTAGCTGATTTTAGCAGGGTGTGTCCTATCCAGCTCCAAGTCTTGTAAGAGAGAACCAATCAGAAACCCATAGACATCAAAAAGCAAAAAAAGGAGCTCCATCCTAGAGGTGTTAGAAATGTACATAATGATAATATACCCGCTGATGTATCCAACGAGGGGATAGTGACAACTAACCTAGAAGACACATTCGAAGCCCGAAACATTACTAAGATGATCGTCGTTACCTGTCAGAGGACAGTACTGCTGCAGACCTGCCACATCATCAGAACATTTCTCAGTGGACACTGTTGAAGGGGCTTACAATAAATTGTGTTTCCCTTTATCGAAGCTTGACCCTAGCAGAGCTAAAAAAAAAGAACAATAAATTATTTTAAAATAAAAATAATGTGATATTAGACGAAAGAGTGGTAACACCTGACTGCGGACTTTTTCAAGGCTATGGACGAACCAAAGAAGAACATTCTCGTTCCTTGTGAGTTGACCGGACTACGGCCCTATTATCAAAACATTGCTCTGTAAACTCTGTTTCCACTTAAGAGTTTCGATCCTGGCAGTGCCAGAGAATGACAATGAGTTCAAGCTTATAATGACAAAGAGTGCCAGAGCTAATCAGAAGTTTAAATTGATTGTTGGCTAGCACTTGTTTTATTCTGTCCATTTATTTTCTGTTCAACTCTTCATGTTTATATGGAATGTGAGGTCAAGTGGAATGAAACTAGGAGGCTCGAGTTTGAATCCTGACTCGAACCGAGTTAAATTGTTTGCTAAGGGCTTAAAGGCAAGGCAGAAGCCTTTTCCCAGATACCCCCCTCCCCCTAAAAGTCCAGAAAAGAGATTGGACCATAGAGCAATGACCATGAACTGAAGATGTGTAAAACAAAATTAAAGAAAAAAAATGTATTGGTAAAACTTTAAGAATGGAAGCTTTGTGTTTGTGTGTGTGTGTGTGTGTGTTTTAAAATACACGGAGAAAGGTAGACAACTCGAAGCACTCATTGACTTCTCCCCCCTGGTCACCCCCCCCTCCCAATACTTATGTTGACCTAATAAAGATATGTAGACCATTCCAGATAACCTGACACTGTGATCCAGGGACGCGTATTACCTCGCTGAAGTGATTTCATAATTGACAGCCTGTGAAGTTAGATAGTCGATAATTTATTCGACGCCAGGCACATGATAACAAGTGATTATAATTAAGGATGGCTGTTTGCACATTTGTCAGAATCTATTCTGTTCTGTTTAGAAATTGTTAGGATATTGCCTTTTTTTTAACAAAGCTTCAAGAACTCACTCTGTCTGTCTGTCTGTCTGTCAGGTACACATTTCGTACACGTTATTTCTCCCACTTCCCATTCTCGGATCAAGCTGAAATTTTGCACAATTATTCATTGTCAATGACAAAATTGGAATAAATAAAAATTAATTATTATATTATAATAGGTAATTAATTATTTTTTGTTTGAGATACGGAAAAAAAGAGAAATAAAACTTACAGTATTAATATATATATATATACATATGTATATCAATATATATGTATGTGTGTATGGGGGTGTGTGGGTGGGTGTGTAAATGTTTTTTTTTTTTACATAAGCTTTGCTTTTGAAAAAATATTTTTATTATTTACACCCGTTGTCCTCTGACCAAAAAAAAAAACAATATTTAGAATTAATAAAGATTAAATTCCATCTTAGAATTGGTTCTCTTCAGTATGACTTTTTGAACTAAATAACGTGATACCTCGTTTGGACGTTTCAGTAAACAAGTGAAACTACACATTTGACGAGTTTTGTACCCGATATTTGTTCTGTGGTAAATACCAAAAATAATATTTTCAAGCAGTACAAAGATGATTAAGGCTAATTTAGACTAAAATTGGCCCAAAATGTTAAAGTCTAATTTATACTTAAATTGGCCATAATAGTATGTTTCATCATTAGCACAGGTGAAATGGAAGGGACTAGGATAACAGGATGATCTAGTCATTCTTTTAGTCATGAGCGCAGATGAAATAATAAATTAGGCAGTAGAAGAACAGGATGATCTAGTCATTCTTTTAGTCCTGAGTACAGATGAAATAATAAATTAGGCAGTAGAAGAACAGGATGACCTAGTCATTAGGTCTTCCAAGCGTTTGATGGGAAGGGACTTCAGCGTCAAGAGAGTCTCACAGAAACTACTGATCAAAGACAAACAAAATCTTGTTTGGAGAATGTTTGCACCCAGTGAAGTTCCATTGATTTACTTATCAGGGGATGATCAAAAGGGCGTAGCGTGGGGAATTCGCAAAAAAGGGCGATAACAGGGAGTTAGAGGATGACTCGTTGTCTTTCCGGAAACGGTTCCGAAAAAGAGGGTTTGAGAGTGAGGAAGAGAGAGAGAGAGAGAGTCTTGTTGTGGGTGTCTAGAAGGTAACATAAAAAAAAAAACTTGTAATATATATATATATAGCCGGTTACTGTGGAAGGGAAGGGGGGGGGGGAGACGTCACTACGGTTGATAACAAATCACGGAAGTATTTTTGGTAACATTAATTTGTTTAAATCATTGGTTGTTTTAGATTCTTTACATATTAGTCCTGATAATACTGTTCTTGAAATATCGGATTTATACTTCCAAATACTTATATGAGGTTACAATCTTTTGCTCAGGACGGTTGAATACAAGAATTTGAAAAGACTTGCCAGTTTGTAATTGTTCAAACTTTTTTTTAGCGCGGTTTTATTGAATACAATGTTTTGGAAAGACTTTCCAGTTTGTCACTTTTATTCGGGTTGTTTGAATGCACATTTTCAACTGAAACAGACGGAATACTCTGGCTAGTGATATCTGCTTCTACATCTTAATATCTGTTATCTACATCTCTATCTCACTATTTACATCTAGATCTCTTTCATACACTCAACTTGGCCATTATTATTTTTACTTTTGGATCAATCTGTTTTGTGGAATTGTGAGAGATTGGCATTTTAAGGGTTAAAGAGGTATCTGGATAAAGGTTTCCGAGCTGCGTTTAGCTCAAACACAGCTCCGCTCCAGTCAAATCTCTAATCAGACTCGCCCCCCCCCCACCAGTTAGGTAGCCAAGCCACACATCCCCCTTTTATCGAGGACTTTATTAGTTGATTAATATTTTGAAACGATTTGAATCAAAAGTTTGAAGACACTTTATCGGACTAGTAATGTATTGACAACACCTGTGCCCTTATTTTTGTCCGATCCAAGTTTTTATCTTCTGCACACCCACCTCAACCCAAGGTCATGAAGAGATCAACTCGTGATCCGTAAACCATTGTACATCATAAACAGAAGGGGCGATGGGCTGCGAGTGGGGGGGGGGACGCAATAAAACAGACGATTATTAAAAAGCTGTCTCCCGCCCTCTATCTTCAAAGTAAGCAAGGCTTTAGTCTTTTGATGCCGGCTTTACCAACTGATAGTCTCCAGGCTGCCAGTGAGGACGTCTCTCAAGTTAAAGGACAGACATACATCACCAGATCAAGGGTCTGGTGTCAGAAGTGGGGGAGATAAAAAAAAAAGGGGGAAGGGGAAAAAGAGGGTTTGATTGTCGTTGCTAGGGAACATAACCACATTGACCACTTGGTGATACATGAACCATATTGACTAGTAGTTGTATTTAGATATTGTGGATTAAACTGTACTGACCACTTCCTGTAATAAGATGTTCAAGAATGAGCTACATATCTTGACCAGAGCAAACATTTATTCAATTGAGAATAACTACAACCACATCAATGGAGATTTCTCATAAAATTAACACTTCGGCGCATCCGTGTGAAGAGAATACATGAAATATCAATAAGCTGTACTTTTAAGAGTATCTTGAATAATTTTAATGCAAATGTATCTGCAGAGAGTCATATTTCAAAGCACCTTCGCTTTTATCAAAACGTTATTTTTTTATATAGTAAGTTGGCAACTGTGATCTTACAATAAAGCGTCCTTGACATTTTTTTATTTTGTCTTTTTACAAATTCCAATATCGGTCCAAATCTTCCTCTTTTCATTTTATGAAGTTTATTTTTAAAAAGGAAAGTTCCTCTTTCAGATCTTCCATAGAGCAGGTGATGTAAAGGTCATCTGTTTCTTCGTTTGACAGTTTACGTTACGATATGGCCATCACATCGACCGATCGCTTTTACTTTCCCCAACTAATGTCAGGTACCTATTACGATTGGGTAGATTCAAGAGCGTCCTATAAATTCGAAATTCCAAACCGAGATTAGAACCCGGGACCTCTCGATTCGGAAGCTAAGAGCTTCCTCACTCCTTTCACGTTTGTCTTTAGGTTCCATTATATCAAGACATTTTAGAGACACAAAGAATATGTCTTGCCGAAGACAGGCACGGATAACGTAAACAGAACTTACATAGATTCCATGAGAAAAACAGCTTTGTATTCATTAGTTGTGGCACAATTTTCAGGTCGCAACTGGGTCTGCCAAGTCACGTGACATACTTCACCTTTTAAAAATCTTACTCAAATGCAGGCCGGATCTTGAAATTTAAGCTGTAGACACAAAGCAGATTACTGTGATTCAATTTTAGTAGAGTCTATATTAAGTTCAATATAGCAGTGTGCTACACTGCTACTGCTACGCCCCTGGAACATAGAGCATCGTTTCTTATGTCTAGTTTTTAGTTCTAGACAAACTTTTAAAACGTAACAAACCAAACAAAACTCCAGCTTAAAAGACAGTACTGCGTGGCTCCAATGTGTTCAGGAGACACTCCAACGTAAAAGACAGTACTGCGTGGCTCCAATGTGTTCAGGAGAAACTACAACGTAAAAGACAGTACTGCGTGGCTCCAATGTGTTCAGGAGAAACTACAACGTAAAAGACAGTACTGCGTGGCTCCAATGTGTTCAGGAGAAACTACAACGTAAAAGACAGTACTGCGTGGCTCCAATGTGTTCAGGAGAAACTGCAACGTTAAGACAGTACTGCGTGGCTCCAATGTGTTCAGGAGAAACTACAACGTAAAAGACAGTACTGCGTGGCTCCTATGTGTTCAGGAGAAACTACAACGTAAAAGACAGTACTGCGTGGCTCCAATGTGTTCAGGAGAAACTGCAACGTTAAGACAGTACTGCGTGGCTCCAATGTGTTCAGGAGAAACTACAACGTTAAGACAGTACTGCGTGGCTCCAATGTGTTCAGGAGAAACTACAACGTAAAAGACAGTACTGCGTGGCTCCTATGTGTTCAGGAGAAACTACAACGTAAAAGACAGTACTGCGTGGCTCCAATGTGTTCAGGAGAAACTGCAACGTAAAAGACAGTACTGCGTGGCTCCAATGTGTTCAGGAGAAACTGCAACGTTAAGACAGTACTGCGTGGCTCCAATGTGTTCAGGAGAAACTGCAACGTAAAAGACAGTACTGCGTGGCTCCAATGTGTTCAGGAGAAACTACAACGTAAAAGACAGTACTGCGTGGCTCCAATGTGTTCAGGAGACACTCCAACGTAAAAGACAGTACTGCGTGGCTCCAATGTGTTCAGGAGAAACTACAACGTAAAAGACAGTACTGCGTGGCTCCAATGTGTTCAGGAGAAACTACAACGTAAAAGACAGTACTGCGTGGCTCCAATGTGTTCAGGAGAAACTACAACGTAAAAGACAGTACTGCGTGGCTCCAATGTGTTCAGGAGAAACTGCAACGTTAAGACAGTACTGCGTGGCTCCAATGTGTTCAGGAGAAACTACAACGTAAAAGACAGTACTGCGTGGCTCCTATGTGTTCAGAAGAAACTACAACGTAAAAGACAGTACTGCGTGGCTCCAATGTGTTCAGGAGAAACTGCAACGTAAAAGACAGTACTGCGTGGCTCCAATGTGTTCAGGAGAAACTGCAACGTTAAGACAGTACTGCGTGGCTCCAATGTGTTCAGGAGAAACTACAACGTAAAAGACAGTACTGCGTGGCTCCAATGTGTTCAGGAGAAACTACAACGTAAAAGACACTACTGCGTGGCTCCAATGTGTTCAGGAGAAACTACAACGTAAAAGACAGTACTGCGTGGCTCCAATGTGTTCAGGAGAAACTGCAACGTTAAGACAGTACTGCGTGGCTCCAATGTGTTCAGGAGAAACTACAATGTAAAAGACAGTACTGCGTGGCTCCTATGTGTTCAGGAGAAACTACAACGTAAAAGACAGTATTGCGTGGCTCCAATGTGTTCAGGAGACACTCCAACGTAAAAGACAGTACTGCGTGGCTCCAATGTGTTCAGGAGAAACTGCAACGTAAAAGACAATATTGCGTGGCTCCAATGTGTTCAGGAGAAACTGCAACGTAAAAGACAGTATTCCGTGGCTCCAATGTGTTTAGGAGAAACTGCAACGTAAAAGACAGTATTGCGTGGCTCCAACGTAAAAGACAGTATTGCGTGGCTCCAACGTAAAAACGTTTTTCGTCCAATTCGATCCGAACGTTATAAGTGGATTTGGACGAAAGAGCTCTGGGAGGCGCGGGGCGCCAAAGGATGAATGTATTCATGGGGCGCTTTGCATATTTCTCTGAACATCTTCTGCTCTGCTACAAGTCAATAATGGAATTTGGCATTTGTGTCTGGCGGTCTTATTGAGGTGAATGCGCCACTCGCACGTTTGGCCTTTTGAAGGCGAAGGGGAATTCGAATGATGGCCTTAGACCCTGGTCCTCCCTAACCCCCCCCCCCCCGCCCTCTTTTCCCCTATCTAAACAGAAATAAAACTAGGTGGGGGCGAGGGGTGTGATATAATAATTTGATTGTGTTGTTTTTATCCCCCCAGCTCCCTCCTGCCTTCTTCGTCTCAAACTGTCAGTTCAAAGCACGTCAGATCCTCACCGGGGGTAGGGGGGCGGGGAGGGAGAGGAATCCTGTGCTCTTTGTCACTTTCGTTATGTCACATGTGACAGATGTCGGGAGAGGAGTGGGGCTCAGTGGCTTGGAAGATGTTGTGAAACAAGCTGGCATTTGTCAAGAATGGAGGCAACACAACAGTTTGAGAAAGAAACATTTTCTGACGTGATTTTCATAGTTGTTTTTTTTTTCTTACTGGTGTCCGAAATAGATGCAAAACAAAGAGGAGACCACACATCAAAAATATACTTCCGGTTCTTTTATCGTTTTATTATGGGTCTCGTTTGCACGTCTGCAAATGCAAACCGGAAGCGGAAATACGCTCTAGATGGGTAGGGGGCATGTAGAATACTTAGTTTGGGACAAGGTATTGAGTTATTCAACCGAATTCAATTATTGGTCAACGGGTCAATCTGTCCACTGCGAAGTGGACCCGCTGTTCACAGAGGGAAACCTGAAGGGTGCTATTATCACTCCGGCAGTAATTAGCAGCCTACGCAATGAAGGTCATCGAATGTGACAGATGTTGGTGACCCGATGGACCGCCCTGTTTCCTTGACAACGTAACTCGACCTGATTTAGATTTGATACACCTTGGTGCGCTCCTAATCTCGATAGAAATATAGCAGTGTTTGAAGCGCTGGGTGGTTTGCTAGGAAGTTGTCTTTTTCATGTCTTATGTCTTTCCCTTTAAAAAAAAACAACAACAAACACTTCGTTTCTTTGTTCGTTTTTGATTAGCACATAAAATTAATTAAACATTTGTTGACTTGATAAATGTTTATTGGTATTGAAATATGTGCCCTATTTTATTACAGATATCTTTGCATTATATAATTATTTATATGTGATTTTTTAGGTTTTGTACCATTTACATAAAACATTCTATGTTGTTTTTTTTCGAGAACAAACATAGAGCTGTGAGTAAAGGTAGAGAACTGCTGTCTTGGAATACAGTGACTTTCTTTTTATGGGGGGCACAAAGTCATTATGAAAATGTTCTAAAATAATAGTTAAAAAAAAAGCTCTTCTAAAAAAATTACATGTACAGGTTACACCTTGAACGAAATCTTATTTTCAGTAATCCAAACTAACCGCACATAAAGCATGCCTTTTCTCTTTATTTTTTATGACTCTAGGCTAGATGTTCTTTTTTCTAAAGAGGTGTGGTAATCATTAGTTGCTGTGGTTCCTTGCTCTGGTTACACCTTCGCTAAAACGAGATAACTTAGTTGATAACTTAACTTAAACTGCAGGACTGATCTAATAAAGCTTGTACAAGGGTGTGTGTGTGTGTGTGTAGGTGTTTTAATTGCAGGCATGTAAGTGTAGCCGTGTAAGTGTTAAGCATGCAATCTTAAGTATGTAAATGTAAGCATTCCGATGTAAGTGTCTAAAAGTAAGTGTTGAAACTGAAATGTAAGCATTCGGATGTAATTGTGTCAATGCAGTAATATTTATGTAAGCGTGCAAGTGTAAGCGTGTAAGAAATAGCATGTTGATTTATTGACAAATTTTCACTGTATCGCCCAGCAGGATGTCCTTAAGACCTGGATTCTGTTCTGTTACCTTCTTGGCCATCCATCATTCTCTGAACGCACACACGCACACACACACACTCAGAACACACACACACACACTCACTCTCAGAACACACACACCCACACTCAAAGTACACACACAGAGTGCGACACCAAACGATTTTTTTTCGATAAAAATGTTCACAAGAATTCAATGTGGCCTAAGACCTATACGTGTCTCAGTTTGATAGCGCAGCGAGTACATCTTGCTGAAATTCAACAGTTAAAAACGAATCGATTCCAAAAATGTAAGAATCGAATCAATTCCCTTTCCCCAATGTAACTATCGAGGAATCAAAGCAGAGTTTTGGCTGTAGCGGTGTGTCCTTCTTTGAATGCCAGGAATACAATGTGGAACTTCAGTTATGTGTATCTAATATTAGTTGTGTGCAAATCTAGTTCTAATTCTGAAAATTAAGCTTTTTGTTTTCATTTAACTCTTTGTTGATGTGGGCAGTTAACGCCAGAGGGAAAAACACACCTTTTGGTCACTGTACTGACCACACAAGACCATAGTATGCCGTTGAGCTTTGTTGCACCACCAAGACCGAAAATTCAAATCTTTACCTTCACTTTAGATTACCGTAGATTTATTAACGTCTGTGGTGAATGTGCAAGGGAGATAATTTAAAGCAAAAGCAGCACGTCATTTAACTCCCCATGCCTTGATGTTATCCAATCATGCTCAATCATACAAGAATATGTCCCTCCACTCCTTGTTACGTTCCGCACCTTTTTTAAATTTTTTTTTATATAACCAGAGATTTTTTGTTTATGTCCACGGCCTTTTAAAACTTATGCAAGAGAATGACACCTTTTTTATTTCAATTTTTTTTCGCTGTTTGTTATCAAGGTGAACACATCACAGACCTCTCGGGTACACACAGTCCCGCTTCTTGAGCTAATCTAGAATTAAGGGATCAAAGCTATGACCTACAGATGACCCAGCCGTTAACAAATGAGGAAGAAATGGTTACCTGTCAGATCTATTTGAAACAAAGGGAAAGACGTGTCATACGCTCGTTGCGTACACCATGAGCAGTACACCGGAGGGGGGGGGGGAGAGGGGAGTGAATTAGTCAAAGTCATCAAACACCAGCCCCCAGTTTACGCCACTGAAAATGTATGTGGGAGTATTTCTAATTACCAGGGGGTTCGGGTTCATAACATAGCAGGAACTCTTACTTTTTGTCACAATCACTCTCTTACAGGCCTACAACCTCCTATCCCCCTTTTTAAAAATATCAATCTGTTTGATCTATTAGCTCTTTGTTTGGACGCACTCGTGTGTGTGTGTGTTTTTTTTTTTTTGTAAGAATGTACAGAATGTAGACTCACCAACCAACCAAGCTTTAAACAAAGCCCTGCAAAGTTTTAATGCGTTATTTTAAATAAATTTATTGTCAACTACAAATGTTCCCAATTGTTTATACCCAGTAGCGTACTTGGACTTGAAGGGCCTTATAGAGACATAGAATCGTTTTGGGGCCGTTATAAGACCAGATATTATATGTCAGTGATAAATACTTCTTGGGGCCCTAATCTATATTTTGTGTTGCCTATAGTAAGTCCGGTCCTGTTTATACATAATTACAACGCGCTATACAGAATGACAATTTCACATAGAGTATTAAAATTATATTTAAAATATTCAAATCTGCATATAGTTTTACATAATGCATACATACAGTCCTAGATAATAAGTACAATTTTATACAAACGAAAACATTCTTTCATCAAGTATTTAAATCCAATATATAAATGGCAATATATGCTCTTTTTTTTATATAATAAAAGTAATATGTGCTGTTTAAATAGTTAAAATCTATGTCAAGATACCTCATTGACCAAAGTTTAGTAAACTCTCTTGTTGTGGGGTAACTTTACATATCCCAAGATCACGCTATTATCTAAGGAACGATCCTATCAAGTTTCATTCAGATTGGTCAAACGGTTTTAATTTCTTTGAAGGACATACATACACCTTACATTCTGCTTTATATATATAGATATAAACTTTTATAACCCTTTAGATATTTCAATCCTACATCCATCCTTTCAATCATACATACACTATGTCATATCTTTATGTGTCTTGTAGTCATTCATGCACTGTTTAAATCGTTCCTACATTATTAAATCCTTGAATGAAACACATTCTAGCATTTGTGACCATAAAACATCTAGAAATATTACCTACAGATAAACAGTAGCGCTAAAAAGGTTTACTAATAATAAATACAAAACAACTCAAACAACGTTTCGTTAGGTCAATAGTTCCAATTAAGATATGAAAGAAGCGCGGAGCCCTCAACGGACAGGGCGGCTTATGGCACGAGGCCCCCAAGCGAATCGAACAAAAATTCCAGTTTTAATTAAATCTAGATTCCCTTCCGTCCGTCCAGACAGCCCGAGGGACAAGGGCTACACGTCGGATAACTCTAGCCAAGGTAGGGGCAGATAAGCCGGAACGTTAATGAACTGTTGATTCACCAGCCAACCGAAAGTTATTTGCCCTTTCAAGTCTTCAGTCAGATATTAATTGAATACGTAATTGCACGTGCAGTTTCTGGCAGACGTCAATCCTTTACATAATAGTCTGGACCAGTGGTGCCCAAACTACAACCCGCGGGTCACAATATAAGAAAGTGATTTCCGGCCCCCTAAACACACAACCACACTGCAATATAAAGCAACAGAGCAATATTGCACAGAAAGTTGTTGTTTTTTCGGTAACGAGTCCCGGGACAAGCGTATACAAAATTTCTATGACCCCAACGTCAAAATGGCTGGGAATCACTGGTTTAGATATTTTATTCGTATCTTATAAATCAAAAGACGCCACGTCAAAAGAGAAGAAAAAGTACGTCTTACACGTATTCTAGAGTCAATCTGAACATGTATGTTAATCAGTAACTTAAACTCTGCCAAGTCGTTGGTTTTCCTGGCTGATTCAGGCAACCCATTCCATGATCTAATAGCACTGGGGAAGAAGGGGCACTTGTACAAGAAGAAATGTGGGGTCTACTCCAACTGTTCCTATTCAATATGTCTGAACTCTATGGTTGTAATGTTGGAATATTACATTGTTAATTCTAAACGCACTCTATTTTAAAATCTAGTTTGTATTTTGACTGGTAGATACGACAAAATATCGGAACATATTCTGTGTTACTGTCTCATTGCAACTTCTTAATGCTTTTAGATGATAGTGAAGAGTGCAAGTAGTCACATGAATACAGCGAAATAACCTTTTGGCCTTGTAATTAAACGAAACTTTAAAACGATAATAAACGTCTGCTATGAAAAGAAATGAATTATTGAGAGTTACTTCCCCGGAAAGAGATTCAAAGTCAATAAAACTAATATAAGCTAAGTGCAATTCAAGTGACGCGAACTGAACGCTCCTGGTGAAGTCCGGCCAACGAATTATCTAGATTATTCTAGATCTATGTGCATTTTTTTCTTTATTTGAATGGAGGCACAAAGATAAATTGTTGATTGAAGTCAAGTAAAGTCAAGTAAAGTCAAGTCTGTTCTATAGATCTAATGTTCGACTCTTACATGATAAAGAAATACTGTTTTTGCAAAGCTTATATCAACTCAAGCTGTTTATCTGTCTGTCTGGTAGAAAGTTTGTATAAATTAATTCTCACATACCTATTCCCGGATCAAGCTGAAACTTTGCACAATTATTCTTTGTCATGGAGAAGAGATGAATCAATTAAAAAACAAACAATAGCCAATTAATTACAGGTAATTATTTATTTTGTTTGATATCAAAAAGAGAAATTAATCCTTCAGTATTCACAGATACTCTTAAATATGTAGGGTTTCGTCCCCTTTCGTACGCTATTTCTTCCACACCCATTCTCTGGTCAAGTTCAAGCTTTAAATATTTATTTATTGTACCTAGCAAAACAGGAATCAATTAGAAAATTAACCGATTAGACAATGAATTGTTGGTAATTTATTATTGTTTTTTTTTTATATCGAATAAGGGAAATAACTTTTACATTACTGAGATATATAGTTGTAAGTGCGGAGCTCCTTCCCTTCGATAAGCTAATTTTTTAAAAAGTTTTTTGTTTTTTTAATACCGGTATTTTGCTTGTTTTTAAGTATTGCGCATAGTTTAAGAATTAATTTAATGAGTTTTAATCAACCACATATTTCAGTATATCATAGCAATTTTTAAAAAAGACCAGGTCTGATGTTATCTTAAGGACTCTAAATTTCATTTGTGTAATTGTATTTTACAAATGTATGTTAACCACATTAAAATGTTTGGAAAAACAACCTATTATTATTACTATTATTTTTTCCTTCTATCTCATCATTCATGCTCTATTGCAGTGTTTCCCAAACTTGTACCATTACGGACCACTTCACACATTCCGAGTATTTATCGGAACACTTTACTTATTTTATTTTATTTGTTTAAAAGAGATTAATTGACGTGGTGGCCAGTTAGTTAATTATCCCAGTAGTTCGAGGAACACCTGTTCAGACATCGCGGAGCACTAAGGTTTTGTAGAACACTGTTTGGGAACCATTGCTCTAGTAGTTCAGTCCGCTTTAGACCGATCGCTTTGAGAACCTCTTCAATAAGAGAAGAATGAGTCAACAAACAAAACTAAGCTCAAGTCGAATCTCAGAATTTGACATTTTCTAGTTGACATCAGGATTCGAACTCGTTCCTCTTCAGTGAGTTAACCAAGCGGTTTATGTCACCCGGGGACATATCAGAGACATATTGTGAAAAGTTCCTTTTAGAAAACAAAATACTTCAAATATTGTAAAATATAATTGCAGTACAGTCCTCTTTTCGGCAATGTTTTTTTTTTAAAAAGCTAAGGTAACTCTGTTAGTTTGGAAGGCAGACATCATTCTATAAAATCATAACAATTGTTTAAAAAAATAAACACAAAATCTCTCCAGTCCTATTCTCTCTCTCTCTCTCTCTCTCTCTAGCCACTCCTCTTACCATTCTCAACCTGCAACTCTCCCAATTCCCGATAAACCGAGTTTCCCGCCAAAAAGTATTTCCTTTGATGTGATGTGACTCCCCTCAGAGGAGTGCTTTGATTCCTCTTGAGTGTCAGACAATTGACTTGGCCGATTGTGTTCTTGAGCTGTCCCTGACAGAGCCGGCTTTACTACTGGATGAGCCCACTTCCGACACCTTTTTTTTTTTATTTTTGCTCGTTCTTTACACCCAAGATGTGGTATTCACTTCACTACCCCCCATCGTTCGAAAACATCGCCAAGAATGTATGAATAGACACTTTAGGGTTTTTCCAATCCCTCTAAACATTGATCTATTTGCACGAAGGATGTGTCTTTGAACGCGTCTCATCTATTTAACACCATAAGTGCTACCCCCCATCAAAGCCACACACACACAAACACACACACACACACACGCGCGCGCGCGCTCGCGAAATTTTAAAGAAAGTCAGAAGTAGTGTTTCTGCAGGTTTAAAAAGAAAACCCAGAATCTAGGTATTGAGACACGTAAATTAGAAAACAAAATCCAAAGATTGATATAATATGGCAATGTCGTCGATTTGGAAGATGATTGCAGTATTTCAGGTGACCTCACAATTCTAGTTTGAGAACCTGCATGTTTGGCTACACCTAATGAAGATATATCTGCAGATTGGTAGGTGTCCGTTAAAAATCTCCCTGAATCAAAGTGATAATTTCATTTATGTTTATATGGATCCAAAATGAATTAGTCAAGTTGAATTGATAGGAAAATGAAATCATACAGCTCAAAAGTGTTTTTATTTGTTCGTTGTTTGTTATTGATTTTAAAGGTTTTATTGATTTCCCAATTAAGTAAAAAATAATAATACGTTGATTTAAAAAAACAACAACCCAATATACTCAGATCTGGTAAGAAAAATCCATGCATAAAAAGACTGGTCTTTTTCCTTGAATTCCTTGTTCTCAGGTTAATGTTCAATGTACGCTTGAGTGAAACTCTTTAAATCATATTAAACATGGATACATGCCCAAACACACACACACACACAGGTGTATTATTTACACACTGCTGAAATAACTGATAATCCCTCTGGGCGCCAAGGTTTAAGGCGCTAGCTCCTTGGCGCCTCTAAGAAAGAAAAAAAAGCAAAATCGTTTTTAAAAAGCATGATAAATCAACTTATAAATGATATTGACATCAAAAGTTGGGCTAACCGCGGCTCTATATCCGGCATCGACTGTAATAGCGTACAAAAAATGCAGTCACACTTTGTCTTCTTGTTTAGGTTCATATCGAAACTCTGAATTTCTATGGAACTAGAAGAAAATAGATAAAACGACAACTCTGTAACGTCCATGTAGTCTAACGCTGAGACCTTAACCCTAATCTATAACCTAAACATCTTGGGTCGTTGTTGTCTCCCCTTCCTCTTGTGTCTATGTGCACTCAATAGCCAGGAACATTTTTATATACCATATATTCTACTGACTCGTATTGTGGGGTACTTTAAAATACACGGACTTGCGTTATGTATTCTAAGGACATGTATTCTTGTTTAATGTATTCTACGGACATGTATTATATATAATACATCTTCTATGTATTCTACTGATATGCAATATCTACTATGTATTCTAACCACTTGTCTTACTCAGGCCTGCTATGCCTTATAATGACATGTGATAAATACTATGTATTCTAAGGCTATCTAATATATAATATGACAATTACTACTTACCACTTATTCTAAAGGAATGTATTTGCCTATAAACTACGCATTCTAAAGAAGGGGTTTTACCTGCATACAAAGTATTTTAAGCATTGAATTATATAATAATAATAATAATAATAAGGCTTGTCTTCGAGTCCGAAGATTAGTGAGGAATTATATACAATGTATTCTAACACAATATCAGCACTAACCTCATAAGTATGCTTCACAAATACGCCAACTTGTTTTCCAATTTATGCTGTACCCCCTCACACCCGGGCCCCTCGTTTGCGCCCCATCTTATCCCCCCCCCCCCCCCCCCCACGGTTATCCTCTTGAGAAAACCATGCTGGCTTATTTCACGGCAAGTCACCTTTGGGAATTCGATGCAACGCTACAACGTCTGCTAGGAAATGGCGGCAGCAGACGACAGGGTAAGAAGCAGACTGCTAGTTAGGAACTCATTGAGTTTGTGGGTTTTTTTTCGTTTATCAAGTCAGCAAGGACTAGGTCTAGGTAGTCTTATGACTAGGTCTGTAGGTAACAATTTTTATAGATTTGTGTTTTTTAATTGTAACACTAAGTGGAATCTAATCTATTGACCAAATCGTTTTGTTTTAGTCTGCGAAGAAACACTGTCATCTATCTATCTATCTATCTATCTATCTATCTATCTATCTATCTATCTATCTATCTATCTATCTATCTATCTATCTATCTATCTATCTATCTATCTACCTATCTATCTATCTATCTATCTATCTATCTATCTATCTATCTATCTATCTATCTTACTATCTATCTAATATATCTATCTATTAGTCTGTCAGTCTGTCTGCCTTCATAAATTATCAAGCTTAAACCAGATTGCTAAATAATAACTGTATTTTTTCCACAAAAAGAATCTTTTCTTCCCCTTCTCTATGTTTAGAAAGATGTCTTATCAGAAGAGTTCGAGACTTGTTATTATTAACTTAATATATTCTTGCGTTGTGAAACTCTTAAAACATTTCTATCACTCTTGATCACTTTTGATACTCCAATACACTTCCATGAAACATTTGTCAATTTGTTCCCATTGAGTCTCGCTGCAGCTATCCCGTGAGTCCTCATGCTTTCAATGTATTCGTGTTGTCTTATCAACAAGAGAGCCTCTACTAGGTGTACACACTAAAGTTCTAATCATATAGTAGGCCTGCAATTGGGTTGAGGGGTAGATCGTTTCGCTTACGAACCAACGAGTCTCGGGTTCGTATCTCGGTGAAGACTGGCAGCTTTAATTTCGGGATTATTAGGGCGTCTTAGAGTTCTCCGTTAGTTGTGCTGGCCACATGACACCCTGGTGAATCGTCAGTCTTAGAAGCAGATGACCTTCACATCCTATGCCCATAGATCGCAAGGTCTGAAAAGGGAACTTTTACTTTTGACTAGTACACTATTGTATTAGTGGATTTGTTCTGATTTCAGATTTCCAGCACTCTGCTAATACTTTGTCGGACTCTCGTTTATTTGCAAAATGTTTTATCTCCATAAAGTCTGTGTCTTACCCCCCCCCCCCACCCACATATGATCTTCTTAAACTTGTATGTTTTTCTCATGTCCCTCCACCTGTGAACTCCTCCTCTGCTATTCAGCTGATCCCCCATCTCCGCCCCTGATTATTGTGTTGACTACAAGGCATTAGTAAGACGTCTCCATGTTGACATCGCCATCTCGGATGTCGAGGCCCATATTTTGTGTCGCCCCCTGTTGGAAACAGGAGATGACCAGCGCTCCGAAGCTAATCCCTGATCTCGTTCCGCTAGGCTGCAGTGTCCACACTGAGGGAGGGGAACTCTAGACTGTTCACCCCCCTCGCCATTCAGCTCCCGGCGAGTACATTCGTCATGCGGGAACCGAGCGTTTTAAGTTTGTGTCTGCTGTAACTTGACACGTAGAGGACTAGTCACTGAACCAGTTTGTTTTGGTTCAAGTCTCCGTGTCCCAATGTCATGTATTGGGAGAGTATGCAACTATCAGAGAATGGCAAATGAACCAATGCAAGCAAAACTAAATGACATAAATGGATCATTGATAGGAATCACGTTTGTAAATAAGTAATGGATTAATGGAGAGTGTAATCTACCGAGCTGGCTGAGTGGTTAGGCGGTTGGTTTCTGATTCGTAGGGTCTCAGTTTCCAATCTCTGTAAAGACTCGGAATTTGAAATTCTGGATTTTCAGGACGCCCCCAAGCCCACCCAACTCTAATGGGAACCTGACAAATTGGGGAAAGTAATGGCGGAGGGTCATTGTGCTGGCCACATGACACCCTCGTTAACCGTTAGCCGTAGAAACGGATGACGTTTACTTCATCTGCAAGGTCTGAAAGTGGTTTATCTCTAGCCCCCAAAGTAATTTAGAGACGCTCATAAAGCTTGACATCACACCCCTTCAACTCTCCCATGGTATACTTATATATAAATATGCTTGGTTTTTTTTTTAAATAAATAAACTTATTGGTTTATCCAAGCTGACACTCCCACACGTGACACACCCAGAAGGCACGCCACTGCCACATGTCACATGCTTTTAATAACGTTTGCATTCAAGACATCCAATGACATCCATACAACTCGCCAAGATGAGAAAAAAAAAGACGTCGCTCTCTGCGCACCTCCGGGGGTGCTAGCGGCTATTATCACCTGGGAAATTGTCTGTTGTGGGCTATAGGCTATGACAAGTTACACCAGGGCGCTAATGTAGAGAGATGTCAGTGTTTATTGTACTGACAGAGAGATGTCAGTGGCTATCGTACTGATGACGGTGGTACAACTGAACTTCTGAGCAGAAGTCTATCCATGTGGAGTAAGTCTATTACAAGGGACACAGAATGTATCTATTAGTACCAAAACATACGCGGAACACTCGGCAATTCTTTGAAATTTTTTTTATTGTTATTGGACTGGAACCCGCGGGGAATGAGGAAGGCTGTCAAACTAAACAAATATGGAGATCAGTAGACCAAGAGACAAAGATGACTTGATGGACAAAAACTATGGGATAAAACACTGCCTCCAGTGGGCCACCACAGTTCTTTCTAGCCAAAGTACATTTCACGTAGAGAGTATTTAGGAACATGGAGAAACCCTTCCTCGATGGCTCGGCCTCCGGCCTTCACATAGGAGGAGGAACCCATGAAGTTGTCTCAAGTAGTCGTGTCTCACGAAAAAGAATGTGATTTAATGGTCATCTAGCCAATAGGGCACTTCCGGACAGAGGGGTCGATGAAGAGCCAATCTCTCAATCCTGGACACTGGGTAAAATCCGTCAAAGGGTCAGAAAAGGGCGCAAGCTGGACCCTAATTGGACACTCACCGAGGTTCAATTTAGGTGTGGGGGGGTGTTATATATGAGGTTTCCATTTGGCTTTTAGACGCCCAACCAACACAACTCAGTTTGAGTCGATTTGCAATTTTAACAAAATCCCTGGTCTACATCGGGATTCGAACACGAGCCACCCAAGATAGGCAACTGGTTTATGTCACTCAACCACGCAAGTATCACAAGCGCTGCACTTTTTATAGACTATTCGTCTGTTGTTTGACGAGGATCAACGAAGCATCACGAGTCTGAAATAGTCCAATCGGTATTAGTCGGCAATGTTCGCTGAGCTTTTTTTTCCCCGAGTGTTCAGCCTCGTTCGTCCTAGGAGGAACACGTTCCATCAGCTTGTCCATATGTTTCCACTTGTCCATACCATCTAAGTAGTTCTGATTCCTTGCTACAGGCCCTGTCTCTCACTGGCCGTAGTGCTTGTTAGCTCTCTCCCCCTCCCCTTCAATCCTTGTGTCTGTCCGGTCCGTCTGTCTCTTCAGTTTCTCTGAACACTTCCCCCCCCCCCCCAAATCTTCTTCTTTTCTCCCGCCAGACCACACAGCTACATCTGTTAGCAGCAGTTAACACAGACCACCTGGTCTTAGAGGTCCAGGCAGCTGAAGATGGCCTGATTTCGCCCCTGTGTCTACACAGCTAAAACAATTTTCTCGTCTGCAAAGATTTCCAGATTTGTCACACAATTATCTCTTTTTTATTTACAAAATTCACCCCCCCAGACCACCCGCTCCCCCCACCCCCCAATCATTTTTTTTTAAAGATTCCGTTTGTCCGAAAAACCCTCTCAATGGTTCCCTTTTATCTCCCTTCTTTATCGTAAATGGCGAATTTGTTTCAATGAATTAGCTCCTCCTAGTCTATTTCTAGATTAAATAAACATTTGGAAGATAATTTTCTGAATTGTGTCCCCTGTGAAGTTTTTTTCCCCCTAGGATTGTGTCCCCTGTTTCAGATGTATCCTTTCTATTTCTCGCTTATTCTATTTCTTCCCTTCTTCCTCTTTGTCTATATTTAAACTTTAAAAAAAAAGAGGTTTTAATAGGCTTATCTTAGATAGTTTGTGTCTGGTGTGTGTCAGGAGGTAAGGCGCTCACGGACGAAACAAGCGCGCCTTCATTTAGTAACATTATGTCTACTTAGAGTTGGCTGTTAAATGGCACTTAGCGTGAGTCGTACGAAAGGGAAGGGGTGGGATTGTGGATTTGTTATCACAAAACTGGCCAGTTCAGGAATCGAGATTCGGCCAGGTAGGAAAGTGCATGTAATGATAAGCCAAAAAGTACGGTCACTTGTATAATACTTGTATCATTAGAAGCATGAGTGTGTGTAGATAGGTGAGTGCTTTGGTATTTTGGTTTTTGCGTTGTATGCATCTTAGTATATAGGCATTGGGCATTATACGGCTCCATTATATAGGATACTAGACATATGTTACCCGCCACCCGCGGATCTTTATTTGCGCATTACTGTCGATATAGTCACTGAGAGTGTTTTGTAAACAATTAAACGAAAAAATAATGTAATAAGAAAAGCGAATGTGTCAATGTAAAAATAGTGTGAATGAAGCTATCAAATCAAAATAGCTAATAGGCTTAAATCCATTTTTTAAAATTAAAACATTTGCTTTTGAATAATCTAGTGGATTGGATTTAGATGTATGTTAAACGTAGCTAATGATCCTTTCACGTTATTTCTCTTATGCTACGAAAATAAAATTAGTTTTGCGAAAATGGTTTACCCGAAGTCGATACATTCTTATCTATTAAAAACGAAAAGAGCGATAGCTTTGTTAAATAAATGGGATTATAAAGTGAACAATTAAACGAAATAATTTTTAGTACGCGATTCATGAATGAATATAGATCTAGGCCTATCTCAACTCGGCTTCGCAGCTTTCATACGTGAATGTAGCTTTAGAAAACCAAATTTGAATGTTTATTTGATCAAAATATGAAATGAATGGACTTTAATTAATATGTTTATGTAATAAAGTATAAAACTATCTGTGCGAAGAGAAGTTTTATCATCTTAGAGTTGAATTAGAGTTTTAGATCTAGGGATGGGATTATAAAGTAAACAATTAAACGAATTAATATTTAGTACGCGATTCATTACGGAATTGTCTAATGAAAGAATGTTCGTCAGGAAATCTGTAATCACAGATATAAGGAACTAATTAATGTAAAAAATGATTTTGAAACACAAATTTGAAGGTTAATTTTATTATATAATGAAATCAATGGATCTTCTTTTGTCTTTTCATGTGTCAAAGTAAAAAACTATCTGCGCAAAGTGTATTTCTTAAAATTAGATCTAGGTCTAAATCCTTTCTATCTTTTCTCATGTCAACATTGTAGACATGGCCTAGATCCATAAAATACTATAGCTGTAATAGAGTCGGACAACTTTATTTTTTTTGAGGGTCTTAAGTTTGTTTTAGGGCTACAATACATACACTACGGTCTAAGTTGGTACCCAAGGAACATTCCTGCCTAGTTTTATCAAGATTGGTCTAGCGGTTTTGATGTCTATAAGTAACATACATACATACATACATACATACGCCACACATTCTACTTTATAATATAGATACTGTTTGGGTATAATTGTAGTATTGGATACATAACGCATTATTGTTGACTTTTCTAAATGCCATTGAAGTGTGGGCGTATTTTGCGATCTCCGATGTGCATTAATATGAGGGAATGCTGCAGTGATTCTGATAGATATGGGTTCAAATCAATTTCCAAAACTACTGATTTTTAGAGTAGTTGGAATATAGTTATAATCGTGGGGGCCTTGACAGTACCGTTTGAAACGCAATCAAGCCACCAATAGTACCTTCATACGGTATTAAGGTATATGTCTATAGGTACAAGACATTCTCCGCTGTTGGTTTACTTACAAATAGACATTCTCTACTGCTTGGTTTACTTACAAATAGACATTCTCCGCTGTTGGTTTACTTACAAATAGACATTCTCTACTGCTTGGTTTACTTACAAATGGACATTCTCTTTCACTTTGCAACTGCTGTTACACAACCTTCGTGGTACATCTATAGTTCGTTCATATGATGTAAAGAATCTCTCATCTCTCTCTCTCTCTCTCTCTCTGTATGCTTCAATCATTGTAGTTGACATTTTTATTTTTACACTAAATGTCAATGGGGGACCTACATACCACACTCACACACACGCGCACACACATCGAGTCTTAAGGAGCCAGCTATGATTGCCTGGAGGCAAGAGTTCAAAGCTGAGTCTGTAATGTTCAGACCCATTAGCGTCCTAACAAAGGCGGCACCTACAAACAAGCTCTTGAGGTAACCACTTGACGTAGCGCCTCTTCTATGTGTACCACCTTCCCCACCCCACACTTAATGTTCCCTCGCTGACGTCTGCACCAGGCATTTCTTTGTAGTTTTGTTTTTAATCTAAACCTATAGTTCAACATGACTTCATGTCTGTCACAAAATGTCAAGTCCCAGTGAATTGTTTTCAGCACTCACTCTTCATTGTCAAATATCTACATTCACCGCTGTACTGACTCCCATTTATGTTTAACGCCTTTGTAATGACGTAATTAAACAATGTATAGCGTAATCTCTAACCCCACCTTCCATACTCGAGTCTACAAGGTTTGACGTGGCTTAGAGACGCCTATAAAGTAGTTTGACCTCATTCACCTTCATCCGCCTGGACACCTGTACAATTCGATTATTGTTTTTTTTTTTTGTTTTGTTTTCCACGCATGTGTCAAATTTGTTTAAATTTTGCAACGTTTAATTGTAACGCAAAGGGAAGCTACTCCTGTCGTTTAATTTATGGTTGTTGATAAGGACGCTAAACAAAATGGTGGATAGAAATTTCCCGAAAATATTTTTTTAAAAACTAATTCTAAATGTAGTCTTCACTACATGAAAATGAGCGTGGTGTTATCATCATATTAAATGTTTAGATAATTTTTTTAGATAACCAACAGCAAAATATCAATGACAATCTTTAAAAAAAACTGACATAATTTTCAACTTATTGTAATAGATAATATCATTTGTATTCACACAGCCTTTAGGCCTGCAATATTTCAAAGACTTCAAGAATATAGATCTTCATCTGATTTTTGTGTGTCCACATGTCCGAAGAATTCTCCATATATTCAACCTGCGCCCTGGTATCCCACTGTTAAGTAGGTAGTCTGGGCTGAAGGGGCAGGTAGAGAACTTGTTTACAAAAGACTTGCACAGGTTTCGCTACTAACTGACGCCATAACTATGATGGGGGAGGGGAAGCACAGAGAGAGAGATAGAAGGAGGGGGGGGAGGGGCATTGGAACGTGTTGAGCACGCGATCGGAGAACGTGCAACAACAATAACACCGCACTGTTCCGATTTCGCGGAACGACGTGTCCCGATAATAATTATCATAACCGTACATCCTGAGTCTGCCCTGACCCCTGACCTATTTTTTTCACTTCTTTCTTTTTCACTTCTCCCCATTTGTGTATTCTTTATTCTGTTTTTTTTTTCTCTTTCCACATCTTGCTAGGAACATTACTCCTATAAAGAAACGAAATCCCCCTACAGTTATCTCCCGGTTTTTTTTTTCTTGTAGAGATGTGTTCCGTTGTTCTAGATACGGCTTAATGACAAGTTATCGGCCCTTGCCTAGCCCAGGGGCGCTGTGGAACGGTGAGGCCGATTTGTCAGTCTTTGACGTCAGTGCTGGAAAGCCAGAAGGTTGTGTTCTAAGAAACGTCATTAGGTTAGTGTTTGAGTTGAGCTGTCCCGCACCGGTTCAACCTATCAGCCCAGGCACCCGCGAGCATTCCGGAGGGGGACTCCTATGCCAAGTTTCTTTGCAATGCAGAAGCAGAATGTCGGGACGGTTCCTCTTTTCTTACCTCGCTGTCCCGGCTACGGTGCATAAAATATTGTAGAGGGTATTGGGTAAATCTATGAACCGGTGTGCCCTTAACTCTTTATCTCCATAGCATGTAAAATAATATAGCACAGAAGCTTGTGGAATACAATCCATTTTAAATTTTGGTTGGTGTCAACAATAGCCCACACATGAAAAACATTAAAAAGACACTTTTTTTCTAAACTAACAATACCTCCTTTATACAATTCATAGAGCGATTGTTTTTCTCATTAGAACGTACACTTTAAATTAAAAATATTCCAGTACAGTGAAAAGGGGGGGGGGCTTTAGAATCTAGACTAAGAAGACGATGCGCAACATTGATTAATTAAAGTCTCGAATCAATATTGCCATACATTCGGAAATTCCCGAACGCGATAATACTTTAAAGAACGCGGTAGTCCTTTCAAAACCGATGTTTTTGACTTGAAAAATTGTATCGGTCTTACTTGAGTTGTTCTCGTTTTGCCAACCAGCTATTAATTCTATTCTTAGCAATCTACGTAATTGTTTAATTTCTAGGAAAATCGTTAGAGACGTTTTTGATCTCATTGTCTAGGTACCACCCTCCAGCTTCCAGTTTCCATGAAGTTTTGACTTGAATAGAGGTATTGTAATACAAAAAAAGTCACCGAGACGTAGTCTTCATTGTGTATTGTGGGCAAAAGTTTGGATGATAAATGGGCCGGATAAGGCACGCGGGCCGTAGTTCGTTGGGCGAATCTAAAGCAATATAGATTTCCAAAATCTCAGACAAACACACAAGGCCGGCAGACAGATCTATAGACAGACAGACCCCCGCAAAGATGTTAGACATTTACAATTATAACTCAAAAACAAAATTGAAACCAAAGGTCTTCTACGCAGCAAGTTCTGACCTTTACAATTTCCTTCAATTCCATAAGATATCGGGGACCATGAGCATCCAAGGCTAAAGTTACTCCAAGTTATTTGACTCATAAAGAGACAATAAAGGTCAGCTGACTAAAACGAAGACTTCAGATGTCAGCTGAGGAGGAATCAAGAAACTAAAACAGTAGAAGAGGATAAGAACTTCCCCTTGCTCTCTGACGAATTTCTGTTGGGGGGGGGGGCAGGGAGACGCGCCTCCTGAAGGGGCGCCGAGAGATAGAAACTGGGTAAATAGCAAATTTTGTTTGTTATATCCGTTCTGGAAAATTCTTGCACAAGATACAAATTTAAGCTGCGAACGGCCACAAAGAAGCGGATAATTGTTTACAGGAGCGGAACTAAGGGTTGGGCGCTGGGAGGGCTGGAGTGGAAGAATGTCGCGGGAAAAAAAGAAAACATAATATCCGTTTGTGTTGGAGAATTTTATTCAGAGGAAAGAATGTTTGATAAGACAGAGAGAGAGAGAGAGAGAGAGAGAGAGAGAGAAAATGTGAAAGAGAGCGACAGAGAGAGAGAAAGAGAGGGACAGAGAGATAGAGAGAGAGAGAAAGAGAGGGACAGAGAGAAAGAGAAAGAGAGAGAGAGAGAAAGGGAAAGAGAGAGAGAGAAAGAGAGGGACAGAGAGAGAAAGAGAGAGAGAAAGAGAGGGACAGAGAGAGAGAAAGAGAGGGACAGAGAGAAAGAGAAAGAGAGAGAGAGAGAAAGAGAGGGACAGAGAGAGAGAGAGAGAGAGAAAGAGAGGGACAGAGAGAAAGAGAAAGAGAGAGAGAGAAAGGGAAAGAGAGAGAGAGAGAGAAAGAGAGGGACAGAGAGAAAGAGAGAGAGAAAGAGAGGGACAGAGAGAGAAAGAAAGAAAGAGAAAGAGAGGGACAGAGAGAAAGAGAGAGAGAAAGAGAGGGACAGAGAGAGAAAGAAAGAAAGAGAAAGAGAGGGACAGAGAGAGAGAAAGAGAGGGACAGAGAAAGAGAGAGAGAGAGGGGGACAGAGAGAGAAAGAAAGAGAGAGAAAGAGAGGGACAGAGAAAGAGAGAGAGAGAGAGGGGGACAGAGAGAGAAAGAAAGAGAGAGAAAGAGAGGGACAGAGAGAGAGAGAAAGAGAGGGACAGAGAGAGAGAAAGAGAGGTACAGAGAGATAGAGAGAGAGAAAAAGAGGTACAGAGAGAGAGAAAGAGAGGGATAGAGAGAGAGAAAGAGAGGTACAGAGAGAGAGAGAAAAAGAGGGACAGAGAGATAGAGAGAGAGAAAGAGAGGTACAGAGAGAGAGAGAAAGAGAGGGATAGAGAGAGAGAAAGAGAGGTACAGAGAGAGAGATAGAGAGGTACAGAGAGAGAGAGAAAGAAAGAAAGAGATATAAAGAGAGGGACAGAGAGAGAAAGAGAGGGACAGAGAGAGAAAGAGAGAGACAGAGAGAGAAAGAAAGAAAGAGAGTGAACGAGAGGGTCAGAGAGAGAAAGAGAGGGACAGAGAGAGAGAAAGAGAGGGACAGAGAGAGAAAGAGAGGGACAGTGAGAGAAAGAAAGAAAGAGAGAGAAAGAGAGGGACAGAGAGAGAAAGAAAGAAAGAGAGAGAAAGAGAGGGACAGAGAGAGAAAGAAAGAAAGAGAGAGAAAGAGAGAGACAGAGAGAGAAAGAAAGAAAGAGAGAGAAAGAGAGGGACAGAGAGAGAAAGAGAGGGACAGAGAGAAAGAGAGGGACAGAGAGAGAAAGAGAGAGACAGAGAGAGAAAGAAAGACAGAGAGAGAAAGAGAGGGACAGAGAGAGAAAGAGAGGGACAGAGAGAGAGAGAGAGAGGGACAGAGAGAGAGAAAAAAATGGGAGACAATCCCACGATGTTTTCGTTGCTATGGTTACATCCGGGTATTGTGACCAAAATGAAAGTATTTGAGCCGATGAAATGTGTTTGAAATCAAACGGAGCAAGAAATGTAGGCGAAGTCTTCATAAGAATAAAGAATCCTGATATTTGACACCATTTGATTCGTCCCCCTTTTATTCATTTCATTTTTCATTTCTTCTACCCTTCTTGGCATCTGGTTATTTTTTTTCAAAGTTGTTAAAATAGTAACTATTTTAATGAAGACTGTGTAACGTCCAGATAGTTACACGTGAATATTGGCAGACGAGAAGATGGCTGCCATTACAATGCCGCAGTCAATGCAGATTACAATGCCGCAGTCAATACAGATTACAATGCCGCAGTCAATGCAGATTACAATGCCGCAGTCAATGCAGATTACAATGCCGCAGTCAATGCAGATTACAATGCCGCAGTCAATGCAGATTACAATGCCGCAGTCAATGCAGATTACAATGCCGCAGTCAATGCAGATTACAAAAATTAAGATTAGAAAGCTACTGATACATCAGAGTGATGCAATGAATGCAGGTTAGGAGTGAATTTAAGTTGTGTTGCGTTGTTCGAAATACAAGTCTTAAGTGGCCGGCAAAAGAGGCGGTTTTGAGTTTTTATTTTTATTCAGGGCTTTTAACAGGAAGTATATAAACCTCTCAAGCCTCATTCAAACTGAGATGCTGCTGCTGATGATGATGATGATGCTGAGACGTGTGCTAGACTCCAAATCTGATTTTAAAAAAGAAGTCGAATCAGGTCATTTTAATTCATTGTTTAACCAGCGTCCTTGGTACCCATGAAACCAACGTAACGAACATATCACTTGTAGATTGCTAGATTTTGTTCTTATGTTCACAATTGTAGAGGATGTTTCTATGTCGATCTAATAGTTTTCGGGGTTTGAAGGTTATAGGGGTGAATATCTATCATATCTATCATATACTTTAATTGGGTCAAAAACTTGTTTTAGCTGCGAACATGAAACAAAAATATTATGTAACTGGCACTTCACCTAAAAAAACGCAGTGCCAAGTTCAATTAAATCCATCAGACACAAGGGCTACGTAGGTACACTATACATATTATCAAGGGAGAGAAGTGAGACGTACTTTTATTGTGTTGCTTATGGCTATATCTATTATTTCCCTTTAACAAAAGTAAAACTGTTTTTTTAAAAATTCAGACTTTATGGTCGAAACCATCTTTAGAAAAAAACGTCAATATTTTTGTTACTATGATAGGCTTAGACCAGATTTGAGTTGTGTAAATGTACCCTCTTCAGCTTCACTTGTCCTCAAATAACGCTTTGAGAAAACGAAATACAGCATGCAAAACACTCAACAGTACATAATTATATCAAGCTATAAAATATTCAGCCATAATAGAATTTAGAATAATATTTGATTTGTGTAGCTCTCAGATATTATTGCAGAATTTAATTTTTACGACCGAGAAGAAACCTACTTCAGGCGTTTGAAGATTAAGTCAAGACCATCGCGATCTCATTCCAAAGCTCATAACTAAGGGTGAGGGTTGTAGCTCAACTCACCAATGTTATATGAACAATCTTTGTCTCCCCTGTCTGTTAGAGTACACCCATAGAGTCAATCTTTTTATTTTATATTTATCTAAGCGACTCCACAAATGTCAAGGGAGTTAACTTTCCCCTTCATCATAGGAGGATACCCTTTTGCTTTCACTTGACAAGATCTGCCCCTGGCATGTACCGCCCTTCCGTCTATCCCCCCTCCTTCCAGCGCTCCCCATCAAGGCATCCAAGTATCGCTCAGTAGTACAGTACCTCGAACACCAGCTTACCTCTACGGGGGAAGACAACTCTCTAAGCACCATAATAGAAAAACAAAAACCTTGAACCGGCTTGTCTGCCCCTTCCGTCTGAGTAAAATGTGTCCAATTCCGTGACGCGCTGAAAGCGGCCATCAGTGGGTTTTGGGTGAAATTACGCACCTTAAAGAGAGGGGTACTGATGGTAGGGTCGTCTGCAAGCTGTTTTCTTTTTCTTTCCATCGATTCTCTCCCCTTGCATTTTTTTTTCTATAAACTTATCTATAAACAGTATAAGGAGAATCTGGAGGAGTTTTCTGTAAGAAAAGAGAGGCAGAGAGAGAGAGAGAGAAAGAGTCCAGGCGTGAGAGAGCGGGGGAGAGGGACAGAGGAGGTAGCGTAGGGTGATGTTTTTAAACAAAAGGCAGAAGTTTTAAGTAAATAAATGATTGTTGTTTTAACATGTTGGTTATCTGCGACATCTGTAGCTCTTTTTCGCCGCCTCTCTCTAGAGTAGGTCCACATCACTTTCTATAGCGTACTGCATCTCTCTTTCTCTCTCTGTCTCATCCCTTCTCTGTCTTTCTTTATTCTTTTTTTTTTATTTATCACTCTCTCTCTTGCTGCTCCTCTTTTCTGGTCTTTCATTCTTCCCTTTATCTCCTACCATCTCTCTTTCTTTCTAAATGATTCTTATTTCTCATCCTCTAGTTCCCTTCTCTTTATGTCTCTCTCTCTCTCTCTCTCTCTCTTTCTCTCTCTTATTCTCTCTCTCTCTATTTTTATGCTTTCGCTCTCATACTACCTCAATAATTATCTCACTCTTTTGCACCCTCCTCTATTCTCTTCCCCCCCTCTCTCTCTGTCTTTATTCGTTCTCTATTACAATCTTTCTCTCTCTCTTATTTCTCCTTTCTTTTTTTTTTCAAACCTCTCTTCATCTCCTCCGCTCTCTTTCTCTCTACCACTCTCTGTTCTTCATCTCTTTAATCTCTTTTCCTTTCATCTTCCTGACCCCCTCTTCCACTCTTTCTCTTTTTCCTTTCCTCTTTCTTTCTTCTATTCATCTCTTTATTTCTCTATTTCTTTCTATTAAACATTCTCCCCCCCTCCCTTACCATAATGTTACCTTGTCACCGAGAGACGTTGCTATGTGAGATAAAGAGATAGATTTGTCTGGGTAGGTTTCCTGCACCGAATCTACCTCTGGGCTCATTATGTTTCTTTCACAACTCACAGTTTCTTTCTCTCGTAATTCTTCTCTTGCCTAGCAGCGTGTTCTTCGATCGGTAAACACGCCAGTTCATTCACGGTATGAGGGGGGTTCGAATACTGACTGACTCACACAAAATGCATTATCACATTTCTCCCAATAATCTCCCTCACATTCTCTCTCTGTTTCTCTCTCTGTTTCTCTCTCTGTTTCTCTCTCTTTCTCTGTTTCTCTCTCTTTCTCTGTTTCTCCCTCTCTCTGTTCTCTTTTTCTCTGTTTCTCTCTCTGTTTCTCTGTTTCTCTAGTGTAAAGGGAAAAAAAAGTCACCCTTTCAGACCTTGAGATCTTTAGGTCATCTGTTTCTGTGGCCCACGGTTAACGAGGGTGTCATGTGGCCAGCACAACGACCAGCCGCCTTTACTTTACTTTTTACTATCTAATGTCAGGTACCCATTAGAGCTGAGTGGACTCAGAGTCGCCCAAAGATCCCGAAATTAAAAATCCCAGTATTCACCAGGATTCAAACCCGGGACACCCGGTTCGGAAGCCAAGCGCTTTACCACTCAGCCACCGCACCTCCTCTCTCTAGTGTGTATGTATGTCCATGTCTGTGTGTGTGTGTGCCTTAAGTATCTTCATGTGTTTGTGTAAAGTCTTGACTTACGTGACTTAATCCTTTTAACTCCCAGTGGAGCTTTAGGGCTTCAACAGTACTTCCAGTGGATCTTTAGGGCTTCAACAGTACTTCCAGTGGAGCTTTAGGGCTTCAACAGTACTTCCAGTGGATCTTTAGGGCTTCAACAGTACTTCTAGTGGAGCTTTATGGCTTCAACAGTACTTCCAGTGGATCTTTAGGGCTTCAACATTACTTCCAGTGGCGCTTTAGGGCTTAAACAGTACTTCCAGTGGATCTTTAAGGGCTTCAACAGTACTTCCAGTGGAGCTTTAGGGCTTAAACAGTACTTCCAGTGGAGCTTTAGGGCTTCAACAGTACTTCCAGTGGACCTTTAGGGCTTCAACAGTACTCCCAGTGGAGCTTTAGGGCTTCAACAGTACTTCCAGTGGAGCTTTAGGGCTTCAACAGTACTTCCAGTGGAGCTTTAGGGCTTAAACAGTACTTCGCCGTGGGGGCTCTGTTCTGGGCCATTCCCTTGAGTTTGGTTCATATGCATCCTGCCATCTTTGTTTTTTGGTCTTCTGGTTTCCTCCATCTTTGCTTTGGTCTCCCAGACTTTCTCTTCCCAGTGGGTTCCAGTCTAGAGCCTGTCTTGCAATGTCGTCTGCTGTTCTTCCCATGGCTTGCCCCATCCGGCCCCATTTACGTTGTTTCATTTCTTGTTCTATTGGTGATTGCTGACTTGTTCCCCACAGGCTGTAGTTGGAGCATTTGTTTTGCTGACACCAAGTACATGACTCTTGTTTAGAAAGGCCAGCTTCTCGAGTCCATTCGCGGGCCTTGACAGTTAACTCTTTCTCTCCGTAATTATTGTGCAGGTTCCGATGGAATTATTTATGTTGCTCTTTTGTGTTAGGATTTTACTTCAATAACATTTTTTGTATGTTGTATTAAGTATATAATTATAGAAGAATAAAAGAAGAATGCTTGCTCTTTTTACAAAACACAACTTAACGTTTATAAAACCAAAAATTAATTTAATTTAATGGGGTCAAATCAACGATGGTATCGTCAGTTCGGAGAGAAAGAGTTCAATCTAGACTTATCTCTTACTTTGTTTCATTAAGAAAGTGGGAAACAAAACGACGACTCTTGGTCGTCTCCTTCGCTACTGTCCAAATTAATTTGTTTTCCGAGCTTTGCAATCATCAACAAATTACCTGACCCTGTGTCAGAAAAGATAAGAATTTCAGCCTTAAGGTAGCATCTTTTGTTTTTAATAACTTGTTTCAACAGAATCCTGGGATATTAATTACTGTATGATCCGTTCTTTAAAAAAAAAAAAACAACATTGCTGCCAGTTGTGCTCTTCTCTTGTTGATGTAGTTATTTCAAACAACAAAGTTGTCAGAGCTGTTTATTGTGTAAGTCTCAGTGTATATTCTTTGAAATAACAACGCTGCCAATTATGCAATTCTCTGTTTATCTTGTTATTTCTTAGAACGCCATAAAACAACACTTGGAGATCTGTGATAAATGTTTTAGAAATTAGCATAATTATGACAAGATTGAGAAAAGAACTCGTAATATAATTAAAACAGTGTATCTTTCTCTGTGTGTGTGTGTGTTTGTGTGTCTGTGTGAAAAAGACATAATTTATTTGTTGGGTCTTTTTTTCTTAGTGTTGTGTTTTAACTTGATAACCCTTTAAAATAAACAAGCAAAATATTTTTCAAACAAAACTTATCTAAGGGGAAGAACAGCAAAATCAATGTCGTATCTCTATATAAACAACATTACCACTAATTTATTAACTAATTTTTTAATCTTTCAATTTAATTCATGTTTTGTCATCGACTATGAATAGTTGTGTAAACGTTTCAATTTATTTCAATTTGATCCGAGAATGGGAAGTGGGAGAAAAAAATATGAAAAAAAAAAATTGCCCCAGACTGACAGACGTAGTGAGTATATATAAGTTTTTTTAAAAAAGAGAACACCTTTTATCGATTGTTAAGAATTGTTTGCTTTGTTTACGAAATGTTTTCAGAACAAAGAAGTTTCCCTTTTTATTTCACGTCAGCCTAAAAAGAGCCAATCAGAATGTTTGGTTAATGCGCATAACTTCCTGTCATGCCATTTTTTTCTCCACAATCCTTTCACCGGCACCTTTAATTTTTTTTCCCTCTTTTAATTGGTGAGGATTCTATCATTTTAACACTCACCTGAGAAAATAAAAAGCAATGGGGGGAGGGGGGTCCATTATGGTGTAGATATTGACCAGTGTCATGCAGACACGCCCGCCTAATGATAACATTTCCTATCTACAAAGATGTGCAGCCAACAAACAGAAATAAAAAGCCATCAAATAATTGCAAGAATAAAACATTCACAAAAAAAATCAGGGGGAGTTAATCGCATGTCAGCTCTAGAAGATTGTTTTGTTGTGTGTCTGTAATGAGTTATGCATCTTGGTGTCAATAATGCGTTTACGAGAGATGGTGTTTATAGAAGAAAAAAAAAAGGGGGTGCTGGAGGGAGGTAGCTAATTGAAAGTTAACCGGTGGATGTGGATTCAGGTTTACATAGAAGCCAAGTAGACTTTGAAATGAAGATTTGCTTGCTTAGTACTTGTGTGGATATGTGGTCCAAAGGTCAAGGTGATGGTCAAGGTGATGGATGTGGATGCGTTATGTTAGATGGCGTGCATGTAGATTTAGATCGCATGAGTTTGTCCGGCTCTGTTCGGCACTTTTCATTTGTTTGGGGGGGGGGGGGGGGAGGGGAGTAAATGATGTTGGTCAATGTTCTTGCTACATACCTTCACCTGTCCCTTGGTCTGTAGGACCGCTGGGGCACCACACTAGATCTGTTCACCATCTTTCTCCACTCCTCTCTGTGTCTTGCCTTGGATAGAACCTCTTTCAATGGCAGGCCCGTCCATTCTTTTATGCTCTCTTCCCATCGCTTTTTCTGTCTGCTCATTTTTCCTGGTACTGTTCCCTGAAGGAAGGTCATTGCAAGCCTGGAGACCTTGTAATATGGCCGTAGAGTTTTAGTTTGCGTGTTTTGACGCAGGTCATCGTGGGGTCCGATCACTGTATGTCTCTAATCTCTTGGTTTGTGATGCGATCTTTGAAGGTGATACCTAGGATCTTTCTTTAGTATCTCCATGGCTAGGATCCTTCTCTCTAGTTCTGCAGTCAGAATCTAAGATTCGCAAGAATATAAGAATGTGGCCATGAGCAGGAAGCGCTGCAGTCTGATTTTAGTGTCGAGAGCTACGCCTTTGTCTTTCCATATTGTTTTAAGTTTTGCAAATGCTGCTGTGGACAGTGCAACTCCAGCCACTAGTTCATATTTGATTCATTGAGTCCGAATGACTTTTATTTTCTAGCAATAACTTCTCTCCTGCCAACTTTCTTGTAACACTCTCTACTCTTTGAAATGTTATTGAAAGTATCCATCTTACCCCGTCGTCTAAACATCCCCACCCCCCCCAACACCAGTAACATTCCCTCCCCCCTCTTTTTAGTACCTGGAAACAAGGTATTGGGGTCACACCGAGGTAAGTATGTAATCTGCTTCCGCGTAACCGACAAGGTGGGGAACTGTTTGATCCAAAGCTTTCACTCTTAAGAGCGCATTCTAAAAGACAACAAACGACAATACACACGCACGCACGCGCGCACACACACACACACACACACACACAAAGCCAATCTTGCTCCCGCAGATCTCTGAAAGTCTTTTAAGACTTGTTTTCTTTTCATCTAGGATGTGTATTATTGTACGAAGTCTTGAGTGTCAAAGCCTGGCCTTGCTCATCCATTAAGTCTGCCAAACCCCAGCCTTCCCCTCTTTCAGTTATCATTGATGCATACTTTTTAGTTGCAAACACACATAGCTAAATGTAAATACTTTAACTGTTACTCAACCATAAAATATTCCTAAATGAAAGTATCTGCGCAAGTACTCGCCTAGATTCACGAGGCATTCAAAAGACTGATAAATATATAATAAGATAGACAGACAGACAGACAGACAGACAGAAAGACAGAAAGACTGATTGATTGATTGATTGATTGATTGATTGATTGAATACGTAAAATTAAAAAATTAAAAATGAAATTTAAATATAGCAATGACCTGTAGCATCCAGTAAACATACCATTTCAAATCAATGGATCTTATTCAGTTTTAAGGCTGACCCTTTGTGAATGCATACAGAATGTGAAGGCCTTTCAAACCTGGCAAGGGAAATCAATGACTACATTTGTACAATTACCATCAATGGGAGCTCGATGATAGCTAGTGCTAGTGGTCCATCTGAGTTTGTTCTAATCGTCTTGCCGAGGGTGTGCCTATCTCATGCTAGTTGACATGACAGGTTCTATTTCATGGTAATCAAGCAATGAATCTTCAGTGACCCTATAAGAGTTTGAATTTTTAAATGCTAAAAACATAATTGTTAACATTGAAAAGGAATCTTAACGTTAGATCATTTAATTGCTTTTATACATGATAAAAAGTTGGTAATTAGAAATTTGTATATTTGTACAAGATGCTATACATATTCCATTTCTTGTTGTTTTTCGTTTGATTTCGTTTAAGTTCAAAGTTCAAGTCATATATTACAAACATCACCTAAAGTGCTAGAGCGTCTCAGCTGTGTATCAAGGATTGTCCTCTTTAGTCACGTGAGAAGTTGCATAGGGGACATATTACATCTCCAGAAGTAAATTTGCAACAGTGATCTGTACCTATGTTACTACAGTTAAGGATGTTGTAAGTGGCCAGTAGAGAGGATGTCAACTCACAAGTAGAGAGTGTGTCGACTGGCCAGCTAATGTCAGAACTCAATAGACAATTTTAAGAAGAAAGTTCTGAAATTTCCCAATAATAATATTTAAAAAAAAAGAAGAAGCAGTCTCCACAGGTACTAGAAGCTGGGTTCCTTAAAAAATCCACTTATCATTCTGTTAATTTTCATAGCTTTGGGAAAAAAATAACAACATTGGATGACAAAATAAACAAACTTAAAAGAAAGAGTTTTCAAAATGCTGTTCTAACACAGTGTGAAGGCTACTCCCCGACGAGTTTGACGCGTCATGAATAGTTTAACTCCCCACCCACCCAGCAGCACGCCTTCACGCAGTCTTATCTGGACCCTTACAGGTTCTGTCTACAGAACAGAGAGACGCTGAACTGACCTTGGTTCCAAACGACAGGTCAGCATGCTCCCATGATGCACCCCTTGTCACGTTTGTCTAACATGTGCTTGATCCACGGACTGAAGAAGGTTTACCAGCATTCAGTTATCCAATTAATTTTGACGCTCGTTCAACGTTGGCCATAGAAACCGACTACCCTATCCCCCCCCCTTTTAAAATAAAAAATAAATTCTGGATAGTCCAATATAAAATCTACTCAGAGTATATAAAATTCTAGTTTGGCGACGTAGATCAAGACTTAGAAACATAAAAGACTGAATTCTACACAAGACGGTGCGCAAATACGTCCGTGAACGTCAATTTGTTTATTCGACTCTTTCGTGAATATCTGCGGGAATTTCCAATGTCAGGTTCAAGATATAGATCTCCAGGGGAAATTTGATTACTTTATAATTTAAAAATAAAAAAAATAAATAAACGGTCAATCCAGAGTTTTCTCCTTGTGGTCAATTAGCAAGTAATTTTTTTCTTAAAGATATACATAAACTGTGGGCGTCTTCAGTTGTTAGTGCCGTTTTCAAGATCCGTATCCTGGTATCACGGTTGTTGTTGAATCTTGATCTCATGAAGAAATTTCAAGAAGAAAAAAAATACAATAATTTAAATCTATATAAATATAGTAGGCTACGTCCATCGTGGTTCAATGACGACCACTTCTGTCATCCAGGGGGGATGACTTAGTGATTTGAGCTGAAAATCTTGATTACAGTGAGGAGGATTCGCGCAACACGTCGACCTCACTCTCTCGCACTAAAGCCCATCCTTTTCCAGAAAGCAGATTTGGGTGCAGTAGATGACCAGAGACTTTCTGTGTGTCTTGTCAAGCTCTAGGGTGCTCCACAGCGCTGAGCTGGTCGTTGCCTTTCTGTCTGCCGACCAGTCAAAGTCGTTGCCGGGGTGTGGCGCTGCGCATGCTACATCTACCGGTAGCCACAGGTGAGAGTTAAGTACCGAGTGGAGACCAAGAGTGAGCCAAGCTACCCTCAGCACTAGAGGTGCTATCCCTCCTAGATACCCCACACACCCCATAAATATATATTAATATAAGCAATCCATTACTTCCTGCCGAAGTTTTACCATAGCTATATGTTCGATCAAAACCAAAAGTGAAATTATTTCATCTTCAAATTCGATCGCTATTTCCAACTTTAGATTTTTTTGTTTGTTCTTCTGTTTATGTCTCATGATCTAACGCTTCACGTCTGCGCTGGGCGGACAAAGCGTGTCAATAGCAAATGTGGGGCATGTCTATCCGAACGTAGCTCGCCTATCAATAAATGAACATGCACAGACGTGGTCCAGCTCTCGTCTGCATAATCACGCGAATCGACAAGTGTGGGTCAAGGCTTGTCTAACTAGTGTAAGGCTTAGTGTGTGTATGTAGGTAAGGGGTGGTGGCGACATTGTAATATCAGAGACTTTCAATCATGGAGCAGAGCAATAAATAGCTAGAACTTTGGTATATCCGGTGTACAAAACAAAGGAAGTGTTCATAAACTGTGGGTTTTTTTTTAACCCTTTAAATGCGTGTGGTAGTTTAGCCTCTTTACATCAGAATTGTAATTCCATTTGGTATGTACTCATTCTAAAACAGCTCAGCACTTTAAGGGTTAAGGACTCTGATATTTGTGTGCACAGTTATAAGCCCGGCAGAATCAAAGTGTCTTCTATAAGTATCAAAAAATGATTTCAATATACAGGAAGCAATAGACTATTACTCAATGACGTACAACCTATTTAAAAACAAAATGGGCAACTAACTAGCAGAAACTATAGTTTGAAAAGAAGTTCAATAGCCACGCCATGAGATACTGTTCAAACGTGACATGCGATGTAGCGTCCTTGACATTGCTTTGTTTGTCAGGCAAAATCTCCACTAGTGTCCTAGACATGCGCAGTGCTAACGGAATGTCGCCTATAAAAATATAAGTCTAATAGACATTACAGTTTGGGTTTATAAAAGCTGACCAATACTGACCGATTAGATCAATGTTAACAAAAAGTGACCTATACTGACCTATAGTGACCAATGTTGACCGTTGATGATATTTTAGGACGATGCTGACCAATTCTGACCGATGCTGGACATTACTTACCTCAACGCGTGCTAAGAAAGTGGGAAAGAATCAAAATACACTTTAATAACACCCTATGCCAGACTCATATGAGTGGTATATGTGGATAGTACTGAACACAGGCTCGTATACATAACACTCTCCTTTGGGATCGCTTGTTATCTTGCGACCAAGTTTTTTTTTTTCTTATTCTTTTAATTATTTTTTTTAAGCGTGCTTTCAAAAGTCTGAAAACAACAACAAAAACAACAACAACAACAACAACAACAACTAGGTCACATGATTGCTACTGTAATGACGTCTTCCCTCACCCATTTTTTTTTTAAAGTTCTCACTAGAATGTAAAAGATCATGTGACCATAGGCGATATCAGTTTGGAGGACACATAGTGACGACTAGATGACAAGGGCGTAGCTCTGTGTTTTGTCATTACTAACACTCTATCCGGTTGATTTTTTTTGTTTTGTTTTGTTTTATTTTGAAACCCCTCCCCCCTACTGCGACAGCGCCCTCACGAAAGCGCTTGATGAATCTCTCGGCTCCCGTTTTGATACAGGCGCGATAGAGTTACACTAAAAAGACTCATTTATCTTGTCGTACCCCTCCCTCCTACCTCCTCGTGAAACAGCCCTGATGATTCCTGAAGGTGACAGACGGTTAGAGATTGTCTGATGAAGACATTTGTCTGGTTTCATGATTGGAGCTAGATGTCTGGGTTCATACAATACTTTTAAAAATTGCATGAACAATGGCGGCTAATAAAACATATTTTCTAGGTGTATAACTTTAGGAATAAAACTTTCTATAAACTTTTGAACTCCTGTAGTGCATCTCTCTGAGATATTCAATGGGTTAAGCTCCTTAGTGTTGCTATTGAGAAACAATATAATTTATATGACTTCAAGATCATAATAATTGAGCACTAAACTTTCCAACCAATCAACGGCGTACGGACAGATATATCGACATATTATGGTCAGTGCTTTATCAACACTGCATTGGTCATTGTTTTATCAACACTGCACTGGTCAGTGCTTTATCAACACTGCATTGGTCATTGTTTTATCAACACTGCACTGGTCAGTGTATCAACAATAAACGCGGCTGTCCTTCTCCCTCTGTGCCATTTCATCGGGAGGACAGCACCATTTAGTTCACTTGTCAGGACCTCAGCACTGGCATTCATTATTCTTCAATCTGACATTTGCCATGTCTTGTATGCTCCGAGGGGCTGACCCTTACGGTGTGGACAGCTCCGTCCACACGGGAAAAGTGTTCTCAATCCATTAATTTCAGTTGGGGACCTTGGCTGCGCCCGCTCCTAATTTGCCTTCCGGTCATAGACACAAATCCGTTGCATGGCTCTATTTCAAGTTGTTTCTTTCCTTTTTTTGGGCCTTTTTTGCCTTTCTTTCTTGCTTTTCTTTCTTTCTTTTTCTTTTTTTCTTTCTTTTTTCTTTTTCTTTCTTTCTTTTATTTTCTTTCTTTCTTTCATTCATTCATTCATTCTTTTTTCTTTCTTTTTTTCTTTCTTTTTTCTTTTTCTTTCTTTCTTTTATTTTCTTTCTTTCTTTCATTCATTCATTCATTCTTTTTTCTTTCTTTTTTCTTTCTTTTTTTCTTTTTTGCTTTCTTTTTTTCTTTTTCTTTCTTTTATTTTCTTTCTTTCTTTTATTTTATTTCTTTCTTTTTCTTTTTTTTCTTTCTTTGTTTCTTTTTCTTTCTTTTTTTTTCTTTGTTTTTTCTTTTTTTTCTTTCTTTGTTTCTTTTTCTTTCTTTCTTTTATTTTCTTTCTTTCATTCATTCTTTCTTTCTTTCTTTCTTTCTATGTAGCCCTCACTGCTAAAATAAACTGTTTGTCACAATTTCGCATTTACCATTTACGATCTACTCCCTCTCTCTCTTTCTCCTCTCTCTCTCGCTCTCTCTCTCTCTCCTCTCACTTACCCATTGACCACTCTGACTTGATTAAATGACTTGAGTGCTGGCCTGGCACACACATAGAAATCAATGTAGGCCACGCCAATCTGAGTTAAATGTCCCTCATTCAGGCTTTACCGTGGCTCGTTCGTTTGACAGGTCGAAGCCTGTACGTGGTCAGTTACAAAATGACATCAAAAGAAATAATTTTCAACTTAGTAATAAATAATTTAGAAGGGAATTTTAAAAAAAAATGTATTGTATACCAGTCATGGAGCGTGTGTGTTTCTATGGTGACGGTGAGAAGAAGTTAGCGATTGGTTGGTAGCTATGAATGATGCAAGATAAGCGGCACTGTCGTAAGCTGTCTTGGGTACACCAGACGACTCCAGAATGCTAGAGTGCGAAGACGTGTTTTGTAACAAGCTATATTTTATTAAAAATACCACAACGCCATTTAGTGTGATTTAAGGCTAACACAGGCTCGAAACATTAGAGAGTAGATTTCAAACAAATCGGCTTATTTCTTTAAGAAATAACATAAATGACGTCATCGGAACCAAAGCAGTGTTGGTAAAAACAAAAAAATAAAATAATAAGACTAAAGGAGGCTGAGAGGAACGCTTAAAGAGGCTGCGAAGGCGGCTCTAAGGGGGAGGCTTGGCAGAGGGCTGCTTCCTGAGAGAATAGAAAATAATTATGAGAATCCATTAGCTAGTAATGGGAATTACTCAATACTGCAGTTGGTCCATAAAGTCAATCGTTGAAAAAAATAATTAAATTAAATTCTCATTCAAAAATAGAATACCTATTAAACTAATCGAATACATAATGAGCAACAATGTGATACATATATAATCAATGACAAAGATCTGAGAGTAGTATCCATTAAACACTGTTCAGACTCGCTCATCACTGGTGTCATTGCCCTAAATCTCTGACACCTTTAGGGTCTACAGTATTCCATCGATTACTTCTCTTTCTCCCTCGCCCCCACCCCCTACCCATGTTTTGTAATGTGTTTAAATGTCAAATAATTTCTCTCTCAATCTCTTTGTTTAAATGACAGACTGAAGCTGTCACTGGCATTTAACCAGCACCCCTCTCAACCCAACCAGCACCCCTCTCAACCCAACCGACGCCCCCATCCCCCCTCCACCTTATTTCCCTCGCGCTCGCCTCGTTCTGCTTCTTTTTTTTTTTTTAATTAAACTGCTCATAGGATACAGAAATGAGTTTCGGGTTGGTAGTGGATGAATAGGAAAAAAGTAGATGGGAATCTGGGAAGTGGGGGGTTGGGACGGTGGTGGAAGAGTCTATCATTGAATTGAATACTGAAACAAGACACGTCAGTGAGTTGCACGAGTTTGGGACTTATTGAATCCGCCGTGTCACCGCGGGTGTTTAATGTCCCATAAATCATCGGATCACGTCAAGGGAGACATTGGGAACTAGCGATGACGGAAACTCTTTGAGCGCTGGGAGGAGGAGGGGGTAGATGTGTGGGGGCTGTTCCTCAATCATTGAGTAGGAATAAATAATTTGACTACTTCAGTCAAGCGAGAGAACGGGTATGGGAAGGGGGGAGGGGAGGAGAGATTGGCCAGTTTGGGGGGGGGATTGATATAGGTTTTTTTTTTTAAATCAGACCGATTGGCAGACGACAACAAAAAAAAAAAGACCTCTAAAAAAGACTTTTCTTTCCCATGTAGATTTCGCTTCAGCTTTTAGTTGGCAGCACACAGTTTCGCACTGAAAGCCCCCGGGATGTTGTTTTCTTTTTGTTTTTTTGTCTTTTCTTACTCAGGTGTCAACGCAACATGGCGGCGTGTTTTCCGTCAGACGTACGTGTAGTTTCCAGACTGAGGCTTTGAGTTCCAGGCCGAGGCTTTGAGCGAGGAATGTAGTGAAAACAGGGCGCTCCAATAGCAAACTGCTATTAGCCTTTCACTGTATTCTTGGCTTTGACACTAAAAGGTTTAGGGTATTTTTTTTGTTGCAGTTGTTTTGTTTTGGGTTTGCTTTTTTTTTTTTTTTCGCATGAAGAGAAGAATAATTATACATATAGTTGGGTGCCCGCTCCATTTTACCACAAACAAAGTCACAATAAAACAGATTTCACCCCCTTGATTTTCACACGCACGCACACAAACACACACACACACACACACACGTCTGCCAGTATGATTTTTTAGGAGGGGAGGGGGTAAAGAGGCGGCTGACACTTTTAACGAACCATTGTTTGTAACCTCTCACTAATTACTTTGTTAAAGCCGTAATACTCGGCTAATTTGTGAGTAAACACTGAGGTTTTTTTTTTTTTCTCTCTTTTTGTGTTATTGCATGGCGCGCATTGTAAGGGGGTGGCCCGGGGAATGTGCGTTATTGTGGTGTCAGTCTAATGGCAGTTCAGCCTGACAAGGGAGGTTACTAGGTGTGGATATCTTCTCTACACAGGTACATACTGCCAGGGAACGTAATTTACGTCATTCATTACTGTTTTTGTATTTCTTTTTATTAAGTGTTTAAAAATCTACACAACTGGCAATTTTTACACTAAATGTTCGATTCTATACCAAGGACGCTACATTAAACTATCCATGTTGCCAACTAAACAATGAACATTCCTGTAAGCGATAGAGCTTACAAATTTGATTGGACAGTGCTGCAATATCCACAAAGTGTTTCACCTATCCCTTGGTCTGTCATACCGTTTGGGGCAGCACACAAGATTTGTCAACCGTCTTCCTCCATTCCTCTCTGTCTTGTGGATTGGATAGAATCTCTTTCAATGTCAGGCCTGTCCATTCTTGTATGTTGTCTTTCCATCGCATTGTCTGTCTTCCTCTGTTTGTATCATATGGCTTCTATTGTCCATATAGCTAGACATGTATACATCTATCCGCCTTAGATAAATACCTACAATGATTTTGTGAGATTGTTTTATTTGATTACAACAGATCTAGATGGCGCTGTTTCACGATCGCAAGTTTTGCATATGAATCGCCCCACCCCTACCACACATATATTTTTTTAAAAGAAATATTTACTATGCCTTGACTTTTAAATCAGGAACTATATTCCAAATATGATCTCTTATTTCTAATGATAGAGAGTTCTCTCCCTTGCCCTGCTTGAATTTAGGTTTGAGAAACTAAATTAATTCAGTGTCAACTAATGATTTTTTTCCATTGCTATGGTAGGTCTGCAGTAGTACCACTACTAGTACCACCCATGACTTGAAGCAGGAATCTTTTTTAAGGACTGTCAGAAGCTCGGACATGTTTAGGTGGTCAAGCTGTGCTATAATCTTCTACTTCATTGTCTTTTTTGAGAGTTTTGTCTCCACTAGAGGTAGACTATTTGGACCGACTCTTAAAGTATCGAAACATTATTGAAACAGAAACACTTTGTGTAATCGACTATTGACTTTTTTCACCGAATACTAAAATATTGAAACCGCCCTGAAATAATAAACTTAGTGGACTATTCGATTATTAGTACAAAATTAATTGCATCCCCCGATACTGTCTTATTTATCGGAGACTGCTGTGTTCTATTGAATTGAAATGATTGAATAAACTCTATAATAAATCATTAAATTTTAAACGCTGGGTGTAAGTGTATAAGTTTCTGATGCGGTCATTGGATAGTATCGAAGTGATCTCAACAGCAACCACGTTAAATTCAAGAGTAAATATCAACGCCTGATACTGACGGTATAACTAAATGTATTGCCCTAAATCAGTGTTTCCCAAATTTTTGACCTAAGTGTACCCCTTTTTATACATTTTGTAGTGCCAAGTACCCCTCGCTCCCCCTCCAACCACACTTTAATTTATGAACAGAACATACTAACTGGGTAGCTTACAAAATCAGTTAATGAGGTGCAACGCGCACCCCTTTCAAAGTCTTCTCGTACCCCACTTTGGGAAACACTGCCCTAAATAAAATCATAGCAGTGGAACTGCCCAACGATCACCTTTTAAATAATATATATATTTTTTTAAATGTAATAGTAGCATTATTAACTTCAAATTGTCTGGCGTCCCAGTCGGTCGCCCAGTACAAGTATGCACGGCACCGAGTTCCTCATCTCGTCCGAGTTTACTGTGGTGTCACTCTACACTTGCCATACTAAGTTTTTTCTTTAAAGTAGCAGTACTTTGTAGATCAATAGGTTTATAAGTATTGTAAGAGATCTTGCCATTTCGACCTCATTAAGGCTGCCACGGTTAATGCACTAGACCGGAATCTGACATGTTAACATGTATTGAGCACTGAATCCGAGGGCAAGAAGTCGAGGGTCGACGAGTCTAGAACGTAGTTTGGTCTAACGTTAGCGGGCGGAGAGGGGGGGGGGAGCCAGGTTCGAAGTTAGAGAAGAGACGTGACGTATCGTGTCACGTGCCAAACAATTTAAGAACTTAATTTCACAGAGTTAGCAAGAGGTCATTAAGGAAGCTCAACAAATTTGGGAGGGGGGGGGGAGTGGTCCTGGTGGGTGACAAAGTTCATCGAAAGCGGATTAATACATTGACTGGAAGAGAAATTAGAAAACAAACTGAAGTGAAAAAAGAAGTCAACTTTTGTTGTCCAATACCAGTTTAATGATCTGATTGCACGTGAAATGTGTCACATGACTATACGGGGGTGATACGTTATGCTGGATGGCATACTAATGCAAACAAACAAAAAAAAACTCCTTTAAAGTAAAATGTCTCAAAGAAAATTACTGTCGCTACGGACTAAAGTCATAATTGAGCTCAGTAACTGATAGAGAGGAGACAGGGGAATGACAGAAAGAATGAGAGATACTCTTCTCGTCTGCTCGTGAAAAAAAAAAGAAAAAAAGAGTCATTGTGGTCATTCTACTTTTTCGAAAGCGCGCGGGTATCATTAGCCTCTGGGGAAATGACAGTGAAGCGCATGCGCCGTGAAATGATGAACCAACGGGATGCCGCTGTCCAGGTCACGTGATGTGAGAGGTGGCTTAGAGTGACGACACTAATCTGGATTGATTCATCCCCCTATCAGTACATTCGTGCCGTTTGTAGGTCACTTTCTTCACCACCACTCTTTTCTCTTTTTAAATTGTAATTTTGGACGGTTGAACAAAAAATCTATATTTGTTTCAGATTGCCAAGTGGTTCACTGTTCCACAAGACATTCTACTATATTTTAAAATAATTATATTTCAGCTTTCTCGAATCATTTAAAAAAAAAAAAAAAAGCAGAAGAGAAGGCCATAATCTCTAAGCCCATGAGCTGACCTTATAAAAAAAAACGCGTGGGTGTGAAAAGCGTTTAGAGAGTTGGTCTAAACCGGTACAATTTGGTGCTTTTTAAAACTGGTACATGCACTCCAGTCACAATCATGGAGAATCATGTTTAACCCACAGACCTATATATTATTATGTCTAGACTGGAGACATAGTCACATTTCTCATCAGACAGTTATCTACTACGTAGCCTAAAACTTTATCAAGCTGAAAGGGAATTAGCGTTATGAATCTTGGAAATCTTTCTTCGGTCTCAGAAAAGTAAAGTAATAATCTTTACATTTTAAAGCTTAGAAATAATGCAATCCAATTCCGCGGCATTTTTATTAGAAGAGTCTATTAATCACAGAATTATGATATGATATCTATGATATAAACTTATAAAGCTTATTTCCTTTTGGTCTCCATGGAGATAACAAAATATGTCGCGTTTTCACAATCCAAGATCTAAATATTTCAAGCCTTATTAATTGAATCCTTTTAAACTTTTAAGGTGTACATTTCTAGGTCTATATCTAGATTCTGGATCTAAAAATTTAAACGACATTATGGTTTAACACAACTTAGATCCGTCTCGTGCATATGCATATGCATTATATGCTATATATAAGTTAGGTTTGAAAAAAAAATAAAGCCACTTTACTTCTTATAACTACTTCACAAACCAACACCCTGTTTCATTAAAGTTTTTGTTAAAAGATCGGCACGTCATAGTAACTGTATATCCTCAGACACCAAACCAAATCATCCACATTCTTTGAAAACAACAGACATATAGTCAAAAATAGAAAAATTTAAAAGACATAAATGCGGGTGTGTTGGCCAAGTAGTTGGGCATGGCTTCCCAACAAGAGTCTCAGGTTCCAATCCCGTTCTTAATCTCAGGATCAGAGTCCATCTAACTCTAGTGTCTACTGGACATTGGGGAATAGCATAGGCGGCTGGTCGTTGTGCCGACCACATGACAGCCTCGTTAACCGTGGGCCACAGAAACAGATTGCCTTTAAATCGTATGCGCCATAGATCGCAAAGACTGAAATTGTTACCTTACTTGCTACAAGACTAATTATGTCAAACACCTCGGTAATTTACAACTGAATCTAGATCCTTAAATCTTGGTTGAGCGCTCTATAAGTGGGATACAAAATGTTCTATAACCGTTATCCCCAGCTTCTAAGGAAATCCACCGAGTCAGTAAAACACCGTACACATCTGGTTTAACGAACCTTTACTACAGCATACGATAAAGTACCACAGCATAATCTTCCGTCCACCCTGGCACTGACTTGAAATAGTGCGCCAAAAAACAAACACTGATTGAGAATGTACAAATCATTAAAAAATTTAAATGGCTACGTTGGCAGGACTAGACTCATCCTTAATGAAGCCTCGTAAACTTCGGGTGTCACTCATGGTTCGAGGGTGTTGCGAGCTCAGGGCAGACGTCTTGTTTACTCAGTGCACGCCTCTGGTGCAGGGTGGCTACATAATGTTGCACACATCCAGGCCTGACAGATGACCGTTTCCATGACAGGACATTTACTCGCGCGCACTCACAAACACGCCTACACGGAACGCATCTTCTAATTTGAAGTCATGCTTACTTGTGAGTGAGTATATATAGGTCAGCACCACTACTCTCTAGTTGATATTTTAATTCGTTTGTGTGTAGGATATATTAAGAGGTTAGAGATTAATATAATTCAGCATATGTCATCTCCTTGAATGAAACAAAGTGACTTTGAAAAGAAACAAAGCCTAGAAAAAACCTTGAATTGAAACTTCCGGTTTAATTTCATTCACACAAATTCAAGCTAGACCACATGAACGCACGACGTCATAATTCTATTTTTCCCAATGAAGCAACAAAATGTTGATTAAGCCCCTTTGTTCTTGTATTGTCTATGATATATAACAAAGCACATCACTGGACTCTCTTTCAGGTTGTATTATCTTAATGCTACCGGTATCTGCAACTATGGACAGAGTCGACCACCATCTACTGCCTGCTTCCTTTGCCTTTCTGTCTGTTTAACTGTCTTGCTAGAGAGATCGCTAGTTTTCTAGGTTCACAATAAAATGTATTCAGTACTTCTTTCACCTTGTTTTTTAAATGAATCATTTTGATAAATAATGGTGTGCCTCACCCTTTTAGATATACCTTTACTGCCTTGGTTGCTATTAATATTCGAATTAAGATTGGGTTAAATAATTTGATACAGACCCCGGGCCGCTTAACCGCATATCAATAAGCCTCATGATGCACTGTGATCAAAATCTTCAAAGGGCCGCATATAACCCACACGACACTTGGGGGGGGGGGGGAGTGCGTCCGTAATAATATTCTGTGTACCGCTGTGCTCGTTTCGCCATTCAGGTCAATTTTGAATTTGACTCAAATCTGTCATAACATTGGATGATTATATAATCTTAATCATCATCTTGATACGCTTTTTATCCCAACGATTGGGGAAAAAAAAAACCCATCAACTACAACATGCTTTAATCTTATTATATGATCTTGTAATTCTTTCTTATCAAGATACTGTTTTGTAATCCTTTACGTTATCGCTCTATCTCTCTCACCGGCTTTCCCTTCTCTCTTTTTCTCTCTTTCTCTTCTTGCTTTCTGACTGATGCTGCCAGATAAACGCTGAGAAGCACAGCCAGTTTTTGACATTTCCCCTATGCCCTCCAGGCAACTAACTGCGCGGTTATTTCAATATCATCCCTGACTCATTCATCCAGAAGTTGTTTTTTTTTTATATTCCAAACGTTTATTTGTATATCAGCCAGTATGTGTGTGTGTGTGTGTGTATCCTCGTGGTGTGCGGGTGGTCGGGGCGCCAAAGCCACTTTATTCTAAAGAATTATAGTGACCGTCTCTTTAATGTTACAGACAAAATTTAACCTATTTTAATGATCAAATTCTTCTGTTTTCAGACATTTAGAACAAAATGGATGATTCAAACAAAAAAATAAATCACTCAGTCACATGCCATCGTGGGGATATCCCATATGAATAGTTGCATTATTAATAAGCCTTTTATATTGGGCGTTTGATTGTTTGTTTATGAATAATATGATGCCTCTTTTTTATTTTATTAACTTCCTATTACAACTATTCTCCCTTTTTCTCTCATTCTATTAATAATTTCATGGCTCCGTGCTCTACTGCAACCTTTGTTCTAAGTTCCCTAAAAAATCCAATGCTCGTGCTAAGTTCCTATAAAAAGCCAAGCATTTTTATAAGTTCCATATAAGAATTTAAGTCTTGTTGTAAGTTCTGTATAAATATCCAAGACTTGTTCTAGGCTCCTTTACAAAAAAGTTCGTCTTGCTCTAAGTTTCCTATAAACAATTAAATCCTTTTTCAAATTTCTTATCAAAATCTAAGCCTATTCTAAGTTCCTATTAAAATAAAATAAAAAAAACACGCCATGCTCTAAGTTCCTTTAAAAAAATAAAAAACTACTTTCCCAATACCAACACAAGCCTTGCTTCAATGTCTCCTTCCAGAATGTAAGGCCGTTTCCTTTTTCTTAACTCGAACCAAATGGTTTAGCAAGAGGTCATACAATCTCAAACCAAAAAAATTCCAATGACCACCAGGAGTTTTGTTAATTTCGCAGCTTGAGAACCGCCTCTGGTGAGAACTAAACAACAGCATCCAGTACTAAAACAAACGTTAGTCATTGCACTGGAAGGACTGTAACTGTAGCAATTAGTGAACTCTTTTTGATCAAATGACCACGGAATCTAAAAAAAAAAATATTTTCTAAAATACCCTACATCAAGATGTGATCACCAAAGACTGTCGTCATTTCGCTGGCGGGCAGAAACCGATCCCACAATTCTCTGTCTCATTTATTCTTCCTTAACAGCACGAGCCATATCCCAGAATTCCTGGTCTCCAGCCACAAATGACTTCCGTAGATGGATCACATGCCGGGGGAACATCCCTTAAAAAAAATAATCCTCGGGATGTAAGATGCGGGGTCAAGGTCTGGAGTCTTCTTCTTCCAACAGTTGGTCACATGACTCGCGAATGGCTTTCTTTAAAGCCACATGATCTTCCAAAATGGATTAACTATGATCATCAATAGACATCAGTTATTAGAAAAAGTTTTGAAATACAATCCATTTAAAAATCATATGTTTTCAACAACACGCACACACACACACACACGGACACTAAAGCCTTAAAATTAATGTCCCTAATCCTTCCACTAGTATTTATTTATATGAAGACTTGATTCACTTGTTGTCCATGGTCCATGGTAAGTTCATGTTATTACTGGTCCATGAGCCTCGTAGCCATATGCCTCTATGACCTTATTCCTGTGTCCGTTTGTCAATCCTTATAAATAATAATCTTACTCATTATTCCTCGACCACCTTAGTTCACGTGTAAACTTCGCTTCTTAGTTCAAACGTTTCCTAACACCAGGTCACGTGACTATCAACAACATTCATCCAAGCGTTTCCATTGGCCGCCGCTAATGTGTGTCTGCACGTGAGACCTGACATGTGTCACCCATGTACATTGGCATATGTATTGACTTGTATCTTGGCACGTGTCATGTCATTATACCCTTGCCAAATAATGTATCGGGTGCTCCTCACCTAAATTTTAACAGAAAATAAAAAAATAAAGATCAGGTCGAAGACGGAGAATCAGAGTGTCAACACTAATACAAAAAGAGGCACGAGAGAGAGAGAGAGAGAAAGAGAGAGAGAAGGGGGATAGAGAGAAAGGGATAAAGAGAGAGAAATAAAGAAATAGAGATGGATAGAGCGAGAGAGGAATAGAGAGGAGGAGAAAAAAATATATTTACAGAGAGAGAGAGAGAGAGAGAGAGAGAGAAATGGAGGTAGACAGAGAGAGAGAGAGAGAGAGAAAGGGAGGTATAGAGAGAGAGAGAGAGAGAGAGATAGGGAGGTAGACAGAGAGAGAGAGAGAGAGAAAGGGAGGTAGACAGAGAGAGAGAGATAAGGAGTATCAGAGAGCAAAGAGAGGAAGGGAGAGGAAGTTAAAAGAAAGAGAGAAAACACACACACACACAAATATGCTAGTCTTTTGACCTCAAGTGGCAATGCCATCGGTGTCAATAATAAAACAAAATAAATCTCAAATCTTTAGTTCCAACCAATAAAAAAAAATACATTTCATTCTAGAATGACTCCAAACCTCCCTGAGTATATCAAAACACTTGACTTCTGCTCCGAAGAAAAGATCAACTCATTGACGTCCCGGCCTGGTTAGTTCAGCATCAAATGTTTCCCATGGAGTCAGCCAACCATAGACTCCTGGCAGTCTCACTTTATGTCAGACGTTTGGGCGGGAACCAAAAAAAAATGTCTTAATCATTGGATCATTTTCTCGAGTCTGGAGCGCCAGACACAAAATGTGGAGTGTGGCCAATTAGCAGTCAACACGGACCACTTTTGAATGCCGAAATGAAAGATCGCTCTCCGTTAGACCATATTGTGGCCTTGGTCAATGGCCCTCTTTGTTTATATGTCGTTTGATCTTAGTGCCTACTACCTCAGTCGCCCTTTGGTTCATGCGCCAAATGACTCAGTTGCCTTTTGGTTTATGCGCCAAATGACTCAGTTGCCTTTTGGTTTATGCGCCAAATGACTCAGTTGCCTTTTGGTTTATGCGCCAACTGACTCATTCGCCTTTTGGTTTATGTGACAACTGACTCGTTCGCCTTTTGGTTTATGCGTCAACTGACTCGTTCGCATTTTGGTTTATGTGACAACTGACTCATTCGCCTTTTATTTCATGTGCGCCTACATGTAGTTTTGTTTATTCATGTGTTGTCACAACAAATTTCCGTAAGGATCAATAAAGCAATCTTAGTCTTAGTGGTCTCGGTGCCCATTGAATCATTAGCTTTCTGGTTTATGTGCCTAACTAATTCTTGTGCCTACTGGCCCATATGACTCTTGGTTCGTGTGTATACAGGTCTTTGTGTTTTTTGGTTAGTGTGACAACAGGTCATGAGCTTACTGTCCCTACAAGTCCTAGGTCAACTTGCCTTCTACACCATACGTCATTTGGTCTATGTGCCTACTGAAAAAAGGAGAAAACGAAAGGCGTGTCACAATGTTCAAATCTTCTTATCTACTTATCTTATATAATACAGACGTTACTTCAAAAAAGAAGATGATTACGTCCCACGAGTCATGCATTTAGTCATGCATATTAACCAATGACTTAAATTCTGCCAAGTCACTGGTTTTCCTGGCTAGCTCAGGCAACCCATTCCATGCTCTAATAGCACTAGGGATAAGAAGGAGTATTTGTACAAATCTGTCTTAGCCTATGGGACGAGGAATGTGTCTTTATCTTTGTGTCTTTCAGAATCCTATTAGTTGTGTGTCACAATGTTCAAATCTGTTCAGTTCTTGGTCCCGTCTCAATTATTTATGACGTCATATTTTTTTCCACCCTTGACCATGTTACACTGACCTGCCAAACGTGTCACCGTCGCTAAAAATAAAGTATTGACCGAGATTCGTGTCGTTGCAGACGTCAAGGGAACAGGTGTTCTTCAAGAGAAAGGAGCCGGGGTTTCGAATGGATGGGCTATTTAAGATCCTGGGTGAAATAAAATCTTTAAACGGACGAGACTATAAGATTCTCTCAATATATCAAGAGACATTTTATTTCAAGATTGTGACATTAGTCAAGATTCTTATCGTGTTGTTGTTGTTTTATATTTCTGGACACAAGTCTTTTAGTGGCTTGTATTTCAGTTCAAGAATTAGTCCATCTATTCATAGCCAGATTAAACCTATCAGACTTATTTAAACACATAGATACAGGTTACTTTCGATAGACAGACAGACAGACAGACAGACAGACAGATAGATAGATAGATAGATAGATAGATAGATAGATAGATAGATAGATAGATAGATAGATAGATAGATAGATAGATAGATAGATAGATAGATAGATAGAAATGAATATGTTTAAATAAATACCAACATTTATTGATTCCGAAGAAAAGGAGAGTACAGTGTTTCACATAACTACGTAAACCCAGTTGCGACCTACATATTTTCCCGCACTTTATGCATATATACCCGAACTAATTTAAAAAGTAAAGAAAATTTGGCAAAGAATACAGAGTTCATAAAAACGGGAACTACTATCTGTTAGTAGCTGAAGCAATCTTTGCCTGACTTCACTGGGTCATCTTGACAAAATCCCAGAGCCAGAAAATGTAATCTTTTTATATCTAAAATGTGATTCACATTTGTCTTATTCTACATACCGAGACAAATGCACACAGATTATGAATTCACATGTTTCCAAATAGCATTCCTCCAAAAATAAAGTTGTTCCTGCTTCATTCCTTCTGATTTCCAGCGACAAACTTCTGTCGGGAAATCCGTTTCTTTTCTCTCTATATTTGTTAAAAGTAAATGGGTTAAAACTTGTCAACTAGTTTGGTTAAAAGTACTCCATCTAAGTTTTCAACATTAAAAGATATTGAGGGAACCGTAGTGGTAGATTTATTGCAGTCCGTTGAGTTGAGATTAGGAGCAAGTCTGTATGTACAAATGTTATAGGTCATATCCGGTCTTTTTACTGTCAATCAAAAAGTGTTCTGGGACCTGGGGTTAGTGGCTACCAGTCAGGGGAAGGGGGGGGGTCTCCGTGGAACAGCACGATTAGTCCATTAGCTGACCAGCGGGAGAGATACAGCGCGTGCAAGCCTCGCAGACCATTTAGTGATTGAGGTTAAAGGTCAGAGGTAGCGAGTGTGATGGACGGCTGCAGTGATAATCTCTCTCGGGGATGCCTGTCATGCTAGTGGGCACGGTGCTTGTATGTCATTAGTGACACTGTCATGTCAACATTGATAATTTTGCAGTCTCTTTAGCCAAACTGTTATGCCAGCCATTTTAAAGTGTAGGCCGTGACCAGAGCGACCAGCTTCTAATGGGCATCCTGCACTTATATTCTTCATCACACTGTTATGTAAGTTGTGTGGCCTTCCAAATGTAACGTTTATCTATTTACCCAAGGCTCTGCATCCCCCTAGAGCCGACTCTGAGATTATATTTGTGATTATATTACATTTTTACGTCAGGTTTGGCTCCGTGTCATTGCGGCCACTGCCAGAGATGTTATCTAGGTCAGTGCTTCGTGCCTTTCATGTCTCAATGAATCTAGTGATGATTATCATATTAAAACATGCTCTAGCTGCCTACGTCAAGATAATATCCTACAAAGGATAAGAAGTTGACTTATTATCATAATACACGCCAGCATACAACCATAAACACCCTAAATAGTGATTTGTGCAGTACGCGCTTTGAAATATATGGGATCATCCATTTATGACGTCAACCCTAAGGGAAAAAAAAACACACCATAAAATGGTCTGACTATAAAATTGCTTGCTGACATCAATGTAGACATCCGTATAGACCAATTGACTTCAAGTAGGCGGCAATAGTCTGTTGAGGGAGGTAAGTACTGACAGGTACAAGGACATGAAACTGCACCAGTGCTGCTCCTTGATTAGCAGACGTGAGCGTAATGCTTGTTCTTCATAGATGTCTGGATGGACCGAGTGCATATGTGACTGTTATGGATGTTGTGCTTGCGTGAGAAATATTTTTTAAAATATCAAATTATGTTTTAAAACTAACGAGTCAATATATTTTCCTAACTGGCAAAACTCAAACAATCTTATCAATGTTTGGTGGAGTTTGTGACGACGTCACTAATGAATGATCCTTTTATGTATTTCATTTGACATTCGATATTAAACATTCTAGTAAAGGGTTTGAACCTTTCTCTCTTGGCTACATTAGTTATTAAACCTAATATTTTTTTTAAAGGAGGTGGGGGTATCTGGCTTTCTATCATTCTCACCCCCCCCCCTTCTGTTTCTTTAATGTGTACGTATTTTATTTATTTTTGATCTGTCAATACTTTTCTGGGTTTAGTGGAGATTTTCACGGGAAACTAAAGAATGTCAAGGACGCTAAATGGAACTGCTGTATGGCTAAATAAAATACAAGCGACAAACAGAAGAGCTTTAAAAATGTTGATCCTGCAGTGCTTACGAAGTGGGCAAATATTATCACGTAACTTGAACAACAACAACAAGACTTACCATGATCACTTCTTTTATTCTCTACACCGGATGCACCAATATACTTGCGATTTATAATCATTCCGCCATGTATGAAAATATACGTTTAAGAATAAGAGCTATAAGTAACACTCAGACTCCTGCCTCATTTTACCGCCCCTTTAGAACACGGAGATGTCTCTCTACGTTGTATTTTAATTTAAAGTAACCGAAATGGTTTCATTTTCTATATATGTTCCCGTTACCTTCTAATAGTTTTAGATCCACTGTCTCTATCACCGAAGTTTATTTGAAGAGAAGACAGCAGAAGTTTACGGGTGACAGTCAGGGGAGTTAATCGGTTAAAGAGCATATCATGCAGATTCACTTCCCCTTTGTCCTTCCTTCGATTTGCATTCAATGATCTCTTCCAGCGACAAGGTGGAAAACTTTTGTTAACCTCGGCCACATGTGGCACCTCCCAAAGTGCATTCCCGACACCCTGACCCCTCTATAGGCAGCACTGAAGAGAGGACGGTGTTAAAGGAGGACTTAGTGAGCGCGGTCTTTTTAGGAGGGGGGGGGGAAGGGCGCATATTGCTTTAAAAAGGGGGGTCACAGGTAAAATAGAGGCCATTCCGACTTTCAATCAAGTTATTCCTTTGGCTCATCCTCTCTTAGACTTAATGCTCTCACATAGTTAGCTAATGGTTCCCCAACTTTTGTGACTGGTTCTCACTCTTTTTTTTTCGTTACCCTAAAATACTTTTTTTTTTTTTGGAGATGGGGGGGGGGAGTCACAAAACTTAGGTCGATTCTTCAATATCGCTAGGAATACTTTGAGGTTAGGCAAAATAATGTAACATTTATCTGCGAAATGACCTCTCTATTTCTCTCTTCGTTTCTCTGTCTATCTCTCTGTCTCTCTCTCTCTCTGTCTCTCTCTCTCTGTCTCTCTCTCTCTCTGTCTCTCTCTCTGTCTCACTTGTTTTCTGATTTTCTCTCTATTGTTTTTCTATCTTATCTTTGCTTCCTGACTCTTTGTCTCTCTCTCTCTCTCTCTTTTTCTTTCATTCTCTTTCTCTTCCTCCTCAATGTCTTTGTTCATGTCTATCTTTCTTAATCCATCTCTCCGTTTTCCTAACTCTCTCTCTCTCTCTCTGTCTCTCTCTTTACGCCTCGTTCGTTCCTCCCTCAGTCAGACTGTATCAGCGCAACTCGTTGACTAGGAAACATGAACAGGATCAAGACGTCTGTGTGTAAGTCCTTCAATGAGCTCTTTATGTTTTTGTCTGATCTATGTATGTGAAGGTATTTTTTTGTTTATTGTAATCACAACAAATGTCCATAAGGATCAATACAGCATTCTTAGTCTTAGTCTTTAATCCCCCTCTACCGCCCTCTTTTATCCTGTCTTGCATATACTTACTCACAGACACGTATTCTTTGTCTCTCTCCCACAGTTGTATCAATGATATTGTAATCTATTCATTTCTATCTAGCATCTCGTACACGAGTCTTGGTCTATGTGGCTAATGGTGACGATAAGATAAACCGTTTGAGCGTCGGTCGAGTGCAGCTAGACATCACTTTTACTTACTCCGTAACCTGGCGCTAGGGATAGACACGTCATCAAAGGCAAAACTACCACTTCCGCTTTCCAAACAACATCAGTGCACAACTAATAGAAAATAAACGAAGAAATTAGTGCAGGGAAAATTTAGTGCTGCTGGAGTGGGGCGACTCATGAAGGTGGATCTTGCAAGTCGCGGGTTCAAATCGTGACTATCTGTTTGAGTTCACATATTTTTATGGCTACTTTAGAATGTTTAACATATGAAGTAGATGTTATAGATTTTGGCGTCTCTAATGGGGGTCTCAGGATAGGTCATTTGTTGTAAGTGGACAGACGCGTCATGGCATGGTCAGCACATGAAATAAAACCATGAAATCCACTTGCAGATGAAGGGGACAGTGGTCAGGTTATAACATAAAGTCACACCACCCCTTCCTTTGATTGTGATGTTAGTTTATAGTGAAACTTCACAAGCAGTTTATTAGGAAGTTAATTTGAAGTTAATTAAATGAAAGCAATAATACAATCTTTCTAACATGACGCTACTATTGCTGGAGTTATTCCTCTTGAGCAGACTACGAAATAGCGTTTTTTTTTCTCCCATTTCCAAGAGAGCTACCTTCCATTTTTTCTCTCTCTTTCGATTTCCTTCTCTGTCTTTGTGTGTATATTTCTACTTCTCCTTGTCTCTTTGTATCATTGCATGCATCCTTCCTCTTCCTTCTCTCTCTCTCTCTCTCTCTCTTCTCTTTGCATTTCTGATTCTCTTCGCGTCTTTCTTTCTCTCTGTTTCAATTCTCCGTCTTTTCATTCCATGTTTTTATGTTTCCCTGTATCTCCCCCCCCCCCCACTGCATCTTTCTCTCTGTTTTAATCTCTCTATCTTTACCTACTTATGTTTCACAGAGATTTTTAGTCGTTTTTTCGGTATTTCTCTCTCTTTTTTTTCTCTCTCTCTCTCGCTCTCTTTCTGTCTTTTTCAGTCTTTCTCTCTGCCTCGCTCTCATTCTCTACCTCTCCCATTCTATCTCTCTCTCTCTTTTTCTCTCTGTGTCGCTCTCTTCTCTCTCGCTCGCTCTCGATCTCTTTCTCTCTCTTTTTTTTCTCTCTCTCTTTTTTGTCTCTCTCTTTCTCTATGTCTCTCTCTATTTCTTTCTCTCTCTCTCTTTCTTTATGTCGCTTTCTATTTCTCTCTCTCTCTCTCTCTTTCTCTCTCTCTCTCTAGTTTCGACTTTCACAGAGCGTAATTCTTTCACCTTGTTCCCAAGCATGAAAATAAACAAAATTTGGTGTCAGTCTGGGTGGCAAGGGTGATGTTTTTCTTTGTAGATCATTCTATTGTGGGTATCTGTCTAGTCAGTTGAACGACCCCCCGCTAGACAGACCCAGACAAAACTACACCTGTTATGAAATATTAAACAAAAATTGTTATTTTTTAACGTCTAAATTCTAACGGCTTCTTTAATCCAGGGACCTGTCATCTTGAACTATGTCTTGCCGTTAGTTAGCCACAGCTTCAGGATATGTGAAGAGAGTTGTTGGGGGTCGGGGGGGTGGGGGAGAAGACTTGCCTTGCGCAGCTGGACGCCCAAGAGTGAGTACCTTGTATAGTCACTGTGACGAGCGCTCGTGGAGATTTCTTGATAGACTCTTACTCAAATATATATATATATATTGACATCTGTCAGTGTTTCACAAACTTTAACCTATGTAGACCCCTTTTATAGTTTTTGTAATGCTGAGTCCCCCTCGCCCCCCCCCCCCCCCCATTTATTAACAGAACATAATAACTGGGTACTAGAGAAAATGAGCATAGTTATTGAGGTGCAACGCGCACCCCCTCCCAAAATCTACCCCTGGGGGTACCCGTACCCCACTTTGGGAAACACTGAAGTATGTGAATGTCAGTCAGACTTTCGGCGTGACTTTGTTACGATAGGAATGTTTCGGCTGTCCAACGTAACTTGGTTCTAGACGAGTCTGATGAAGGTCCAGGAGAGTCTGTTTCGTGTCCTTATAGTTACTGAAGCTGCTTATCCTTTCTAGGACATAATTGAACAAGAGAAAAGGTTGGGATAATAAGAGAGAGGGGGAGAGAGGGAGGCGGAGAGGTTGAAAGCTAGAGAAAGCGAGAATGAGAAATCAAGAGAGTCTTAGAAAGAGAGAGGCAGTTCAGAGAATAAAAGTCAGATAGCAGATGTGAGTTTGAGGGAAACGGGTTACAATAAGAGAGTGGGGCGGGGAGAGCCAAAGTGAGCAAGAAAGCTATTGAGAGAGAACGGAAGAGAGAGAGAGACAGAGAGAGTGGCAGAAAGACAGAGAGACGGAGGGAGCGAGACAGAGAGAGACACAGAGAGAGAAAGATTGAGACACAGTTTGCGACAGATACAGAGAGAGGGATAGACTGAGAGAGGCAGAGAGAGAGACACACACACACAGACAGAGACAATGAGAGAAGGAGTGCGATAAAGACCAACACTAAGATTGAGAGAAACTGAGAGAGAGTGAGTTTGTGTGAAAATGAGAGAGAGAGATAGAGATAGAGAGAGAGAGAGAGAAAGAGCACGCATCTTTATTTGTGTAACCTATTTGACCGTCTGCCTCATCTTGCTGTAAATGTGACTCTCAGAACTTTGTCCCACCGATATTATCACCAACTACCTCAACCATTGCTGCAATGCTACCTCAACCATTGCTACCTCAACCATTGCTACCTCAACCATTGCTACCTCAACCATTGCTACCTCAACCATTGCTACAATGCTACCTCAACCATTGCTACCTCAACCATTGCTACCTCAACCATTGCTACCTCAACCATTGCTACCTCAACCATTGCTACCTCAACCATTGCTACCTCAACCATTGCTACCTCAACCATTGCTACCTCGACCATTGCTACCTCAACCATTGCTACCTCAACCATTGCTACCTCAACCATTGCTACCTCAACCATTGCTGCAATGCTACCTCAACCATTGCTACCTCAACCATTGCTGCAATGCTACCTCAACCATTGCTACCTCAACCATTGCTACCTCAACCATTGCTACCTCAACCATTGCTACCTCAACCATTGCTGCAATGCTACCTCAACCATTGCTACCTCAACCATTGCTACAATGCCACCTCAACCATTGCTACCTCAACCATTGCTACCTCAACCATTGCTACCTCAACCATTGCTACCTCAACCATTGCTACCTCAACCATTGCTACCTCAACCATTGCTACCTCAGCCATTGCTACCTCAACCATTGCTACCTCGACCATTGCTACCTCAACCATTGCTACCTCAACCATTGCTACCTCAACCATTGCTACCTCAACCATTGCTACCTCAACCATTGCTACCTCAACCATTGCTACCTCAACCATTGATTCCTTGACCATCTTATCTTTCCAGGGATAGACGAAAAGTCCTACGTGGTCTTGAAGCGCCCTAGAAAGGAAGAGGTGGCCACGGGGATGGAACTGAACCTGAAATGTCAAGTCTCGGGCAACCCAGAACCAACTATCTTATGGTACCACAACAAGTTTAGGTAAGTGCAAGCCTTAGTATTACACGCGTACTATCAATCTAGTGTCAGTCTTTCTTGTAGGCCTAAGTTATATGTCATAAGTTGATTATGGACATAAGTATAACTAAACAGCGTTTACCTTTTAGTAAAACATTGCTCATTTTTTTAACCGCCTCTGTATTGGAGTTCGACTATTGTGCTTATGTTGTTTTTCTGTTCGACTATCTGTTCCTATCTTCGTCCATCACCTGAGGTTTAAGATCTCAAAACTAAAATTTCTAGCGAAACTCAGATTTGGTAATCAAACTAGCGCTCTCTTCGTCTGTCTAGCTAATCGCTGCTGACTCCTCACTCTCTAACCTTAACTGTCGTCATAACCCTTAGCAACTCTTGTTGGATCTACTTTAGAACACGCTCAAATAAAAACTATTTCCGAGTTCCACTTGATAGGTCACCCTAATGAGAGATGCAATAGCTACTTTTAATCTTCATCAGCGGGATAGTCTCCTTTAAAAAAAAAAATAAAACAAAACAACTCAATATTACAAACTATGCAAAAACTTTTTAACCAGTCATAAACAGATTAAAAAATTATTATACAAATTTACTTTGAGGGCTTTTAATAGCGTAGAGAGTTCTATGCAGTAAAAGAAAAATGTTTACCCTAAAATTCTTATGTTCAATCAGGAAGACTGTCCTCACGCAAGTAACATTTTATTGTAATCAGTATTCCTAAAAAAAAAATAAAAAAAAAAAAATGTGACACACAAATACGCACACTCAAAATCTTGCGCCCACATTCATAATTAATACTCGGTAACATTAATTCACCAAGTGCGTGCGACAAAGAAATATACATAAGAGCCCTGCGCTTGAACACCACTTGATGATTGGTAGCATATTTTTTAAAATCTCATTGTCGATTTGACTTCAAATAGCTGACAGACCACAAATCATGAAAACAAAATTTGAGACATAAGTTGACGCTGGCTTGTTTGCCTTCAAAGTGGCAGCATAATGTTAAAACATGAACAAAGTGTTCTTCTTGAATTTAATGTACAAGCACTCATGCACGCAAACACTTATACTCTACTGTCGAACCCGCCCCATTCAATCGACCTTATATTATATTATATTATATTATATTATATTATATTATATTATATTATATTATATTATATTATATTATATTATATTATATTATATTATATTATATTATATTATATTATATTATATTATATTATATTATATTATATTATATTGTGTCCATATCCATCCTGCCATCTTTGTTTTTTGGGGTCTAATGATCTCCTCTATGTTTGTTTTGGTCCCCCCCCCCAGACTTTCTCTTCCCCTCTGGGTTCCAGTCTACAGCCTGTCTTGCAATGTCGTCTGCTGTTCTGCCCATTGTGTGCCCAATCCAGCCTGGTTTGCGTCGTTTGAGTTCATGTTCTATTTGTGCTGAGCTGTATCCCATAGGCTTTATTTGGGAGACTGTTCGGCCTTCTGACACCAATTGTATACAACTAGAATTATTAAGTTCCCATTTTAAAAAAGAATTAAGTAAACTAACAAGCAGAGTTGAAGTCAGACATTGTGCGCCTTAAATAAGTTAAACAGTGGGGAGGGGTGAGGATATGGCGTCCACCCTTGTTCCCGGCCTGCTTCCGACCCTGTTAGTGGTACAGCAGACGTCTGTCAGTCACGTCAAAAGCACTACTAGGTCATGAACCTGGCACAAGGGATTTGAACTAATCCCCTTCAGTGAGAAGTGTAGTGAGCTAATTGCCCCCGCTCTGACTGTAGCGTGAGTCGAGTCTATCTAACTAGAGTAAACTTACCTTGTGCTATCTACCTGAGCATGCAGCTAATAATACTCTTGCCTTAGAGTATTATATTTCTTATTATTTTATCTTATACTTTACTTCGGGTACTATCTATTTCGAAGGTAAACATCGAGAAAATTGTTATGCTAACAGAATCAAAATATCTTTCTCACTGTTAAGAATATATTCGCCCCTCTTCTCTTTAAGAGTTAGACTTAGCGATATGTTCATTTTCTTGCTATAAGTTAAATAATGTAATTATTATTTTTGATATCATTATTGCCATTATCTCCTGATAGTTGCTATACTGCCAGGTTGGGGTCTTGTTTAGAAGAAATTAAATGTCTTTGTCGCTTCACTTAACAATGTCGATTAAAGAAAGTATTTAGTGTGGCAGGTCTGCAGTTCTACTTTTTGATTTTAACAAAAATCTTCTTAGTCAGTGGTTCTCAAACTGTGGTACGCGGATCCGAAGGGGTCCGCGAAACGGGGTTTAGATAAGAATTGTATACAATTATAATAACTTCTCTGCCGTATCTCATAATTTAAAAAAAAAGTAGGCCAGTGGGGTTCCCTGAACTGAACAAGATCAAGAACACCCTTTTCTTAGTATATTTCTTGTAGCGATGATGTCAGAAAGATCATAGATTTCTGCAAGTTAAATAAACTGAACAAATGGTCTTTAAAAAAAAACACAACTCTTCAGCAATGTTTACCCAAATAACACACAATAATCCTTAACAGAATAAAACAAGATAATGTTACCTTGAAGAGGGACAACTAAATCTAGTGGATTACTCTATAAAGCAATAATTGTGTGTAACTGAGTCTTACTTCAGTGATATTGCATTCATTGTAGTTCTTGTATAGTTCGTATCTAGTCAGGGGTTTTCGCTAAAGGTTAATCACAGTTATCTGCTCTTTGTTTACGCTGTGATTTTTTGTTCTCAAAATGCCGATTACATTCTTTAATCAATTCAATTCACAAAAAAAGGAAAAAAAAAATAAAGAAGAGAAAGAAATATAAAGAAATGTGGTGAGTAAGATTAGGAAAGGTTAGGAAATAAATAGCAAACAAACCGTGGCACTATGTATGTTTCAGTACGTAAAGAGTAGAGTCCCCTCGCGATATATGGGGCAGATGATGTAAAGGTCAACTATTTCTGTGACCCACTGCTAACAAGGGTGTCATGTGGACAGCACAAGGACTAACCGCCTTTACTTTTCCCCAACTTATGTCAGGTATCCTTTAGAGCTGTATTGACCTAGAGACGCCATTAGATCCCAAAATTAAACATCCCAGTCTTTACCAGGATTCGAACCCAAGGACCTCTTAGTTCGAAAGCCATGAGCTTAACCACTCAGCCACCTCGCCTGGTATATTTCAATTAGCGCGCCAAAAACGTTCTAGAAGAATATCAGTCCGAGCTAGGAGACATTTACATTGTTTCATTAATTGTGAGCATTGGACTCCAGATTTTTACACAAGTTGTTGATAAGTATCGAAGCAGGCGGTGATAAAGAAAGGTCGGTGTGGGGGGTGGGGGCTGGTGTAAACATTAACTCACTTTGAAGAGCTCCTTTTTTTTTGTTTTTAAATTCAAATCATTCTGTCGTCTGCTGAGCAAATGCCGCGTAAACGTGTGCACTTCAAAGTGTCCGCTTGATTGAATTGATCACTTAAGGATGAGCTGTTTATAATCAGACGATGACCTACATCGAAGAATCAGAAAGAGGCAGGGGGGCAAACGTAGTAGCAGACGTCTGTGGAAATGACCAGTTGGACTCCAGAAGTGTGCTTCAAACATGTGGCCAAGCCATGGGCCTCGTTCTGAAGTTGGCTTTTGTTTAAAACACTCTTTAGATGTTTCCATCTTCAAAGGAAACATTTTTTTTTGTTTGGTTTGGCTCAGTGCTAGTGTAGAGGTAGTCAGGCCTCGGACAGGGCAACGTGTGCCATTTTGTCCAAGAAGAAATTGTTTATAGAATGAATTGCGAAGTCCATGAGTTTTGTGTACCTTTACACGTAAGATCTATAAACACTATACACTAGATCTATACATTTTCTACTTAAGATCTGTGAAATGACTTGCAAGGTGTCTCATTTTTCGCCTTCAGATGCTTTCAGGAATTAAAACGAATAGCTTAATCTGAACCGACTGTTTTGTCCTTTTCACCAAAAGATGAGTTTGACATTTTGAAACTTAAAGTTTTGACAAATAAGCCTAAAAGATTGAAACAAGCATTTGATTAGACAATGTGTGGCCGACCCTTCGTAATGCTGGCATGCACAATTTTCAAAGGGACAGCGATGGTTGACTTCGTTTTTAACAAAGAGTTATGGAAACTTGTGGTCATTTTATTATAAACTTGGGATATATTCTTACCATTCTTCCTATTATGATCACGTGACCAACATTTAAAGCCAAAATGGAACCTATGTCCATAGTTTAGATCAACTCACCAAAGTACACAGGTAACTAATGCGAATCATTTCAAAACAACTTTAAATTCGCCTCCAAAAGCTCCATTAAAATTTGCCAATAATTTATTATTCAATGCCCCATCAGCTGATATTATTTTGTTTTAATGTCGTAATGACATCATCAAAATTAGCTGCTCCATCAAACTTCCACTCTACGTGAAGCACACATTATTTAGATCTAAATGTTTTTACAAATGAAACAAAAAATGTATAAAATATGTATTTATGGCATTCCATTCCAGCTGATAGCCACAATGTTATTTTAATTTGATGGCTGATTAATGGCGATCACACAGAGGTGTCTCCTCAGAGAAGGGTGAAATATTTAGCAGTGGCGACGTTTTGTTAGGAGGGAATCTCTGACATCTGAATGAAGGAGGAAAGAGTAGAGGACGTCAATGCCATTGTTTAGCGGGAAATATTTTCTTGACGTACTTTCTCTTCCAGTTAAAAATTAATCTAATGTACATGATCTATATAGGCATTGTCTTCGAGTCCGAAGAGTACGTATGAGTGCAGTATTCCACATGACCGCGCAGACCCAGTTGCGACCTGCAAATTTTGCCACACCTAATGCACACAAAGCCGTTATTTGTAGGGGATCTATTTAAGTTGTCTTTTCGTCGTCTGCGCATGTCTTCTGCAAGGACCTTTCTATGCCAGTGAGAACAGAATGGCGCCTGATTTCATCTTTATAATACTTCCTGGGGAGGACCTCTATTGCGCCGTTTTCCTTCAAGCTCACCAAAAATTCTCCATAATGTCTCTTTGAAATACTGAAAGGATGCTGACTCCTGGAGCCTCATATCCCCTCACACAGATACGCCCTTGTGGCTTTGCTTTTCTTTCATAGTTAAAGATGGAGGCAACGAAGTGATGATGTAAAACAAATCATTAACAATTTCCAATTGAAAAAACCTGGGCTTTAAGGAAACATTCCTAAGCTTCCAGGAAACATTCATGGGCTTCTAGGAAACATTCCAGGTCTTCAAGGAATCATTCATGGGCTTCTAGGAAACATTCCAGGTCTTCAAGGAATCATTCATGGGCTTCTAGGAAACATTCCAGGTCTTCAAGGAATCATTCATGGGCTTCTAGGAAACATTCATGGGCTTCTAGGAAACATTCATGGGCTTCTAGGAAACATTCATGGGCTTCTAGGAATCATTCATGGGCTTCTAGGAAACATTCATGGGCTTCTAGGAAACATTCCAGGTCTTCAAGGAATCATTCATGGGCTTCTAGGAAACATTCCAGGTCTTCAAGGAATCATTCATGGGCTTCTAGGAAACATTCCAGGTCTTCAAGGAATCATTCATGGGCTTCTAGGAAACATTCATGGGCTTCTAGGAAACATTCATGGGCTTCTAGGAAACATTCATGGGCTTCTAGGAATCATTCATGGGCTTCTAGGAAACATTCATGGGCTTCTAGGAAACATTCCAGGTCTTCAAGGAATCATTCATGGGCTTCTAGGAAACATTCCAGGTCTTCAAGGAATCATTCATGGGCTTCTAGGAAACATTCAAGGCTTCTAGGAAATATTCCGGGGTTAGCAAACATTCCTGCAAACATTCCGGGGTTCTAGGAAACATTGTGGTCTTTAAGGAAGGAAGGAAGGAAACAATACGAGGTTCTAGCAAACATTCCTGGGCTTCTAGGACACATTCTTAAAAGCATTAACTCTTGATTTAGAGCTTCCATAGACAGAATCAAACGCGATCTTAAAAAAAAAAATGTTAAAAAATAAAAACAAAGCTTCTATTAGGCGTACCTGTATCTTTGGACCAGTCATGTAATTTGTAATAGATCTAGACTAACAATAAAATAGCATTAAAACAGGAACGAACTGAATTCGAACTTGTAAGCTAAATCTTCCCAGGCCTTTCAAGCCAACGCGGTAACAATTCTAGTAGCGAAGAGTCTATGAACATGGAAGATTGTAGAATTTTTTTCTATTTCATGTATGTGTTCACTAAGCCTAAAAGGGCAGCCTTATATAAAGGGGACTAACTCAGCTTATACCACCACTTCAGTACTATTTCTTTCTCTTGTTTGAGATACCAAACAAAGTATAATTTATCCCCAATAATTAATTAACTAATTGGTTATTTTTTTTTTATATTGATTCTTGTGTTGTCAGGTAAAAGAAATAATTTTGCGAAATTTCAGCTTGATCCGAGATTGGGTGTCGGAGAAATAACGAACACAAACTTTTGGCCGGACAGACAGAATGAGTTGATTTAAGCTTTGTAAAAATCAATTGTAAACAAAAGTGCAGATTAATCTGATTAACTTTGCGAAAGAAAATCCACAATACCCCCCCCCCCCCAAAAAAAAAAAAAAATATGTATATTCAAGATACGCAGTTCAACAGTTGCGTCAGGGTACAGAATAAGTGAAACAATTGATGACCCAACTCTGTGCTAGAGAACTGAAGAGAGAAATGTTCAAAGACGATCTATTTATGTATGTCGTAAAAGAACTCATTCCGCGGGGATTCCCGGATGTTGTCTTTCATCTTGCCACGTCTGCCAGCGACACTAACAGGGGGGACGCCTGTAAATGGCCGCCATTCGTATGCAGGGTCGGTCGGACCCCGTCAAATAACTAACCGCACTGACTTGCAGAGAGCGATCTGGAATTAGCATGAAATAGCCGTACACATGTCCGTGGTAGCCGGGCGTTCCCAGCTCCACTGGGTGTCACGTGACAGTGGGAAGGTGTGACAATGTCGTGAGGTGCGCAATTCACCGCGAGATTTAATGGCGGGATGACACTTTAAAAAATTGTCTTCCCTCTTTTTTCTCCGACAATCTTTTCTGGAAATCGTTTAAATTTCAGAAAAGAATAGAAAAGATTTTTGGAGGGAATCTATTCATTTCAATGTCTCCTATTGTCATGTCATTCCTGCGTGTATAAAAGGTGTTGCAGAAGTTCAGAAGTGTTCAGCTCATTAGGACATGTGTCTCTTGTGGCGGGGCATTTGTCTGAAACCTTATTTAGGACCAGGGGAACATCAAGGGGCAGGTAATTCTTTTTAACGTTCAATGGGTCTTAAATTTGTTTCTGACAACATCGTCACCCGTGCCTATTTCGAGTCTGTTTAGATTTTCAATGAAGAAACAAATAGTCTGAAAGAAAAGACCACTTGAATATTCAAGGTTACCAAAAAAAGTTCAAGTGTACACATTCTAGCCGATGCCATTTCACTGACACGAAGAGAGTTATCTTGACCTTGATATTTTGATATTAGAGGACTATCCAACTGACTAAACAAGCTGTTACACATCAAGACTTGAGAATAGCTATTTAATTTTTAGTTCAATGTAGAACCTTAGTATTATGAATCTTTAAATCTGATCTAATTTGGGAATTTTCAGTATAAACTTCCGGTACAAAGCAATGTCAAGGACGCTGTAATAAAAGACCACTAAATAATACAAATTATTATGCGATACAAGCTAAAAGGCTCAGAAATGTCATTTTACAGTAAAAGAAAAATAGAAAAAAAAATTATAGCTTGTTTGGTCGTACGTGATTCGGATGTTCCTTCAGATTTGAAGATAATTACATACTAGCCCAAACCTCCCCCAGGACGAGAGGGTGTGTCAGTGGGAAGGGTTTGAACTTTGAACCATCGAAACCACCGAACGAAAGTCCATAAAGCACACGCGATTTCACATACACACACTCCACATACGCACACGCGTATATAGATGCATGAAGACTCACACTTTAAACATAACTTTCTGTTCAACTCACTTCCAGAAATAGACTCTTAGTAATCAGGAACTTGTCACGACATTCCTCCTATCACCCCTTTACTTTCTTTAAAACTTGCATTTCAACCCCCCGCCCCCTTGCCATGCTAGGGGAACATCGGCACTTTATTCCTTTCCATATCTTCACGCAGCCTTCTCTCTCCATCCCATAATTTCCCCTTCTCTCGCTCCCGCCAGGCCGGACAACGACACCCGAGGCACAACAAGTGTGAAACGAACGCCCTAACATGACTGACCGCTGATGCGCCCCGCACTCTGCGACCCTTGGGCTTTCAATACCTCAAGAAGACAAGTCTGTCGGAAGTAATTAGCTCCCAATCCTAAGAATAGGGTCACTAGTTCATACGAGGTCCCACTGGTGATGTCCCACTGGTGATGTCCCACTGGTGTTGTCCCACTGGTGTTGTCCCACTGGTGTTGTCCCACTGGTGATGTCCCACTGGTGTTGTCCCACTGGTGATGTCCCTGTTCTGCAGGCACTAATATTCACACTAATGATTCCATGTACCGTACTGGACTAAATTTTGCTTCAGAGAAAAGTGGATTCCAAAATGTGCACAGTTCTACACATGAGCCTGTAGCGATGTATTCAACAAAGTAAATAGTACAATAACTATTTTGAGATTCCCATTTATGGCGGACAACTATAAATAGCATTTTAGTGTATCTGGAGTAAACAATGTCGCAAGTGTTAATCTACGGATTAAAAAAAAAATAAGATTAGGTTTCTGCACTTTTCAGCAGAGTAGAATCAATCTTCTAACCTAACCTCATTCGTTTATTGCACAAAGTAGTTGGCAGCAGTGATCTTTCAATATGGCGGCCATGACCTTGTTTAATAATATATCTATTTATATCACAATTTCTTCAGAGCTTTTGTCCTCTTATAGTTTTACTTTTTTTTCCTTCTGATTACTTTATATCGCCCAAACATTTCTCCATATTGCTTATCTTTTATTATTGTGCATTTATTGTATTGTGCAAAGATTTCAGGGTGGATCATAGATTTTCAAAGTGTAAACAAAGAGCAGACAACTTTGTTTAGCGTGTAAAAATCCCAACAAGGTGCACCAAATGGAAATCGTGTGGGATATGTGGCCGAGGGGCCAAGTACGCTTGAGTTTGGGGACTCGAGGTTCGAAATCCGACTTGAGCAGAGTTTTGTTTACTGAGACTTCGCCCAGATACACGCTTCCCTCACTGGTCCACAAATGAGATTAGATCATTGGACCATAGCGTTCTGAGCGCTAGGTAAAAGCTATTAAAAAAGAAAGAAAGAAAAAAATCCGTCTTTACACTATGAAAACTATTAATAAATTATTGTTCAATTTTCACATCTATTGTGCTATTTTCACATCTATTGTGCTATTTTCACATCTATTGTGCTATTTTCACATCTATTGTGCTATTTTCACATCTATTGTTCTATTTTCACATCTATTGTGCTATTTTCACATCTATTGTTCTATTTTCACATCTATTGTTCTATTTTCACATCTATTGTTCTATTTTCACATCTATTGTGCTATTTGTCATGATTGTGATACTTTTAAGTCAAGTACCCAGACCTTGCGATCTATGGAGCAGATGACGGTTCTAGAAATCCCGAAATTTAAAATCCGAGAACCACTGCCCAGTTCATGTCATGTATAGGTCTAGTTATCTGAACACTCCAACATAACAATGAGAACGAAGAAGAAGAAGAAGAACTGAGCCAAGCGCCCACTAAGCCACCATGTCCTTAAACAGTCTTTTGCTAAAGAGAATGACCAACAGACTTTTACGATCCCCAATAAATGACGGGTGGAGTCTAGACAAACATTGATTAGGAATCGAGCTTAAGCCGCCTGGTTCACCTCTATAGCAGCAGCTCGCAGTAAACTGTAGAGACACGAGTAACACTATGGCTACGTTACCGTTTCAAAGGGGGAATAATCTCAGAGGTTATAAAACTAAAAGAATGTCCAACAGCGGCAAGCAGGGGGATCGAGCCAGGCGCCACCACGTTTCTGACACCCTCTTGCCTGGTTCGCAACGTCAGGTATGTCATGCTGTCAGAGGTTCTCACTACTGTACTGAAGTGGGTGTCGTGCATGTGGCCTAGTTGGTAGAGACTTAACGGGACGAAATTAGGATGCCATCTTTCTCCGCTTCATACCCACTCTATCTAATGCGATTCATGAACTAACTCAGTTGCAGTCTACAACACAAATAAATCACTAAGTCATCTTGGTGCCCCTAAGTTAATTTGGTGCCCTTTTGGCGCCCCTGCCTTCTTGCTATTAAGCTTGAATACAGCAGGTAGGAAAAAATGTTGTCTCAGTTACTCCTCATATTGTTTGCATCGCTAATGAGCTTGTCTTAAACATCTTATTTCTCCCAACGTCACAATTAATTCATTGAACCTGACAAGACACGAATCAAACAAGATTACAAAGAGAGTTTGTGTTACACAAACTCAGAGGCGGCCCCCGTCGAAGTCGGATCCCTGTCGGATCTGCATATTCGCAAATAATATTAAAGAAGTGATTTAATTTTGATGTAAAATGTTTTACATGTTTCGGATGTTCCTTCAGAGTTGAAGTTAATTACTTCCTAGTCCAAACCTCCCGCAGAACGACGGGGGATGGGAGCGGGCAGGGTTTGAACCCTGGACCATCCATAAATCTGAACGACAGTCTAGCGCGAAAACCGAACGACCAGGCAGCCATCCGATGGTCAAAAGTAATAATGTTTCAAAGATTCATTTGCCGTAAATTTAAATTTAAATTAAATAAAAAAAATAGTAGATTAGTTTTAGTATATTAAAACATTACAATATTGATCAAAACGTTTGGAAATGAAAATCTACACTTTTTTTTTACACTTTAAGTTTAGAAATTGAAATTCTACATCTTAATCTAGTCTATTTTAGTCTAAACTAGATCTACAAATTCTAGATATAGACTCTAAAATAATTTTAATTAGAATATAAATCCAGATCTAGATAAACTGTAATAAAAATCTAGATCTAGTTTAAAAAATCTAGATTAGATCTAAATCAAGATATCATTCCTTTTTTAAACGCGAGTCACATAACGAGGCTTAATAAACATTACTATACCGAGTTCTTTTTTCATTTCATTTGAAGAATTAATTCCATATAACGTCAGAGGAAAAAAAAACACTACGTCACACGGCCTAGCTAGAATAAAAATCGCCTTCACCTATAAGAGCCATTTATCGAGTGTTCATAGACTTTGGTGCACCGAGTGCGTTCTTTAAGCATTTTTTTAAAAGAATTCATTCCATATGACGTCAAAGGAAAAAAAAACACTACGTCACACGGCTTAGTTAGACTAAAATATGTTTTTATTAATACAAGCAATTTTTCGAGGGTTAATAGACATTGGTGCACCGAGTGCGTTCTTTTAACATTACATTTAAAGAGTCCATTCATATGACGTCAAAGAAAAAAAAATTCCATTACCTCACAATAGGCTTGTACCGGTACCATAAAAAAAATGTCTTTATTTACACGAGATATTTAACGAGGGTTCATAGACATTGGTGCACTGAGTTCTAATAGAATTTATTTAAAAAGGATCAAAGTCGCATTGTTTTTGCGTTTTGTCTGTCAGTCGGTCTGTCCGTCATCTTGATATAAAAAAAAACAACTAAAAGTTATTAAAAATTGATTAACCTTTATTCTATGTTTCAAAACATCGCAATAATTTTTAGGTACGAACACAATTGAAAAGTTTATATAATAGATTGTTCCGGATGTTTGTATAAATAGTAAAAGAAAAAGAGAATTTCAGATAAATGAAATACCGTTAATTAAATTTTTTGGATGGTCTCGTATAAAAATTAGATGTACTAAAGCCATGTGGAGAGATTTTCATACCTTACTTTGGTGTTTGGATTCTGTTTTCCTTAAAAATCGGAACATAATATTAACGATAATTAGATTTTTACATGTTTTAGGTAGAAAGTTAAATGTACTGTAAGAGAGTAGTGAGTTAAAATATTTTTCATAAAAATCCGTAAAAACATTATTTCGTAAATGAGAAGATTATTTGTTTATTAATTAGAAGAGGGAGTTCAAACAATTATTTGGCGTTAGTAGATTTTTAAATAAATTCGGAAATTTCTGGCGACGATTTATAAGAAACAAAATCCGGAACTTTCTTTATCGATTACAAAACTTCTATGTTATGTTTTAGCAAAAAAATTAAATGTCTAAAAAGTAATTTTCAGTAATCCATTCTAGTAAATTACTTTTTTTAAAGCCCTGAACAACCTATTGTCGATATTTTTAAAATTTATCTAAAGATGAAAATACGGAACAATTTGATATTGATAACCAGATTATAGTGACGCATTGTCAAATAATATAAGTATAATATTAGTAAATTATGCGATTTCAAACAATCATTAGGCATAATTCATGTTTTATAAAACAATATCCGGAACATTTTTACACTTAATGAAATATAAGTCAGTATAGAGATTTTGATTTAGCATTAATATGCTATTTACACAAAAAAACGGAACAACATATTATTGATAATGTGTTTTTGCAACGTTTAAGTATGGAAATTGAATGTAATATAAATTAGAAGAGCAAACAAACATTTGTTGGGGTTGATTAGTTTTGCACAAAAAAATCCGGAACAATCAATTTTTAGATACTTAAAACTATTGAGATGTTACGGGAGGAACATTAAAGTGTAAATCAGATTTTCAATAGCTTTTAGAGTTCTAGTTTTTTTTTAATCAAATCGTGACGGACAGACCGATCAACAGACAAAACGCACAAAAATAATCTTCTTTTATTCGGATGGGGGCACTAAAGAAAAAATAAATAAAATCTGATTTTTAAAAAAAGGTTAAGGAATTGGTTTAGCACCTGGTCATGTAGCGACGTTACGCTACTGCACGAAAATCGCTGCATAAAACGTCCATTAAAAAAAATGTGCGTGATATTTACATACAAAATGCATTATTAGCCTTTATAAACAAACAGAAATGTTTTCTTTTAATTTTAGCAGCTAGTTGACCAGAAAAAACATCTTTAACTATTATTTATATTTGTTGTAAACATTTCCTGTACATTTTAAAAATATATTTGACTTAGTGATACTGAAAATACACGAAATTTGTACATCTTTGTTAGCATATTGTAACATTGCCTCCCTTACATTTACGTAATTGTTTTAGAATTGGTGTATTTTTATGAAAAAATCGCTTGCATAATTAATTTTATAAATTAAACGGTTTGCTTTTAGAAAACCAAAAGTAGCCGTTGCACCTAAACTTTTCAAGCCGCATTTAATGATGAAATAATATTTTTCATATCTCTTCTAGTTTTCGAGATCTGAGTGTGACAGACGGACAGACGGACAGACGGACAGACGGACATTTTGCACAAACCTAATAGCAGCTTTTTCCCCTTACGGGGGCCGCTAAAAACAAAAATTAACCAATAAGTCAATTAATTGTTGGTGATTTTTTTTTATATCCAAATCAGGGTAATAAATGCTACTTAATAAGAGTAAATACATTTCGACACGCTTATCCTCCTACTTCCCATTCTCGTTTCAAGTTGAAATTTTGTATCATTATTTGTAGTCGTTGACAATACACGAATCAAACCTAAAATTGAAAAGTTAATTATTTTTTTATATAGCAGAAATGCATCTAAACCATGTTATATATGGATAAATGGCAGTAATTAGCGGTTATTTCCCTTAGATGAACTTTTTTTTTCTTTTTCTATTGCTTTGATGTTGTTTTTTTTTTTTTTTTTTTTTTACACTGCGTAGCACCCTCTTTTAAGTTGTTCTTCAGCATATTGAAAGAAAGTGTAGATCTAAACATTTATGCAAGAAACGTTTGATCCATTTTAGCTCAAACAAATTGTATTTAATTAGTTTTATTTACCACTGTCAAATTGATGCCAGTAATGCACTAGAGAGCATACAAAATATACGTCAGACGTTTGATGCTACATCTCGACACCTCATGCAACAAGCCGTACTGTTGTCAATTTAAATCTGCTGCTAAATTCTCCATGAAGTCTGCCAACATTGAAAATTTGAGAGTGACCTTAGCACGAAACTAATGTCTGTACTTGTGAACATCTCAAGTGACATCCACAATTGTCGAGCTGCAGAGCGCGTGCTGCAAATGTCAGAAGCGATGCAACGTGTCACTGTAAATTGAAACACACAATTTCTACTTTGTGGGGCGCGAAAATAGCAACACCAGGCGGCTAAGTATCTTACTTTCAACTCTGATAAAAAGTCAAAATTAAAAAAAAAAGTATAATAAACCAATTGCTACTGTTGCTGAATAGGTCTTTAGTTTATTTGTTTGTTTTGTTTGTATATCGCATGTAAGATAGACGACCATCAGTACTGATCCTAGCTTATGTGATGACAGATGTACCTTTATCTCTGTTTTTTTAAGATTAAATTTTAGTATTTTGGTTCATAGCTACTTTACTCTTTAGTCTTCTGTCCTTGGGCGTCATTAAGTGATTTTACTAATGGTGTTACTGCTTCTGTCCTTGGGCGTCATTAAGTGATTTTACTAATGGTGTTACTGCTTCTGTCCTTGGGCGTCATTAAGTGATTTTACTAATGGTGGTACTGCTTCTGTCCTTGGGCGTCTTTAAGTGATTTTACTAATGGTGTTACTGCTTCTGTCCTTGGGCGTCATTAAGTGATTTCACTAATGGTGTTACTGCTTCTGTCCTTGGGCGTCTTTAAGTGATTTTACTAATGGTGTTACTGCTTCTGTCCTTGGGCGTCTTTAAGTGATTTTTGATTTGATTCGCAATGATTGAGATATCCCATGATTCATTTAAAAACACTTCAAACACATTTCCCCTTTTGTCTTAATATAAAATATAAAGATTTCATTGCTTTCTTTTCAAAAGAAATCCTACATCTAGATTTTGATGCTGGATCTGTTTATTTATCAAGGATTTCCTATATTTTCCAAACAAAAACCTCTGTTTCAATAGAAATGTTGACTTGGACGGACTTTCCAGCCTTGGAACCCGCACCGCTAAAACTCATGCGTATAAAGAAATGTTTATCTGAAAGCAATACAAGAACCGCTATACGTTATTTACAGTTAGTGCAGATCACGTGACGCTCACCCGGAAGTCGTCTGCTATTTTGTGTCTCTCTAACTTCCTGTGATTTCGCTAAAGCGTTTGATGTCCGAAATCATACTTTGATTTAAAAAAACAAAATGGAGGCGAAAAGAGAAGGGAATTAACTCAGGTGTGTAAAACAACACCGCTGTAAACTAGATTTTTTTTTTAAGCTGCCCCAACTGATCTTTCTTTTTTTATTTGACTTTCTTTTATTACTTTCTAAATAATCGTATTATCTTTCCTTGTTTTACATTTGTTACTGCCCCTGATATAAACGCTCCTCGTCCTTGGAGGCAATCAAACTGTAGACGCCTGCCACCCTCGCATTAATTTCCTTGAATCCCGCCCGCAGCTAACCAAGAAAAACCTAAAACTTTATCTATTTCCTCATCAGACCTTAGAACGAAATATGTATAAATATATACATAGGCGGAGATCTAGGTATGAACGCGATGGGCAAAGCAGTTTGGGAGTGGGGTGAAAAGTGGTGCGAGTTACGTTTCGTAATGGTGGACGTGTCTTGCTCACTGTCTGAGCCAGGATTTCTATAATTAGTCTTAACAAAGGGAAGATAGCTCACCCAATCCCCCCAACCCCCATTTTTTCTTTGCCCCAAGATCTTCATTGCAATAGAGTGTATCGCTTGGGTAACAGGGTGTACTGTGGTGTAACTTTGGGGTTCGGTGCTAGCACATTCCCAGTCTGAAGTCGGTTGTAAAAAAACGGGTTTGTACCTTCTTGCATAATATGCTGCACGTCTACAGAAAGCTATGTTTCTTCGTACATTCTGTCCAGTAATATGCTTGTTATGTTGACACTTTTCCATCTTTATAATCTGGGAAAAGATGGGCAAGAGGAGGGGAAGCAGAAAGCAGTTGCTCCACCCCACCCCCTCATATATATCTGGATATTTTCTTAACCAAGGACTCTTGGATAGAATGTTATATTTATGTAAATAAATATAGATTGAGCGTAAAAGAATAAACTAAGAAACAAAACTTGTTTAGAGTTGAATCACATTTTATTAAAGTAAGCATGCTCTTCTACTACTTTGCAAGTACCACACTTCGCAGTCGTATATCTAGTTCTCCGTTTCTCTTTACAAAAGGAAGGTAACTCCCCCTTCCCTCCTTTTCTCTCTCTCTCTCTCTCTCCCTCTGTATGTGTGTGTGTGTTTGCCACTCGTGTGTGTGTACTATTATGCTTCCTCTGTATATTCCATGTGATATGAAGATTAACTTGCTCCAAATAACCTCGTGCATATGTGATAGTATTCCTCCAATAGCCACGTCTTGTAGAAGGGCAGGCCATAGGCAAACCAGGCAGCCGCGCTGGGGGCCCAAATTTGTGGGGGCCTCCACAGAGGAACAAAAAATTGCGAAACATGGTTCAAATCTCAAGCATAACAGAACCTTATGGCTCTGTCTAATACTCTCGTACTAAGCAGTAGCGGCCCTAGGGTGTGGCAAGTGGGGCAACCGCGCCAGGCCCCGCGCCTGAGGGGAGCCCTGCGATCAGAGATTTTATTGTCACCAACTTTGAAAACCACATCGTTTGTCATACACTAGGACCTGTGACTCAATATTTACTCAGTATCTTTATGATACCAATTGTCGTTTAAGCTCCTAACATACATTTTTTGGTTTCGAAATACCGTTCAGTTTAGAATAAAGACAGCATCTAATGACCTTCTGCTTCTAAGAGGCTGCCATCGTTGAACAGATCACACTAAAAACACGTGGGTGGAAGCAACCAATCCAAATCGTATGTTTCGTATTTAAACATCGACGTCAAGGCGGAGTTTATTAGGAAAATGGGTAGTTCATAACGTTTGAAATAGCACCGAAAGTATGAACATTGTATTTGAAAGAGTCATTTCTAACATTGATTGTAACATAAATGCAACTTTTAAGGGCCCCGCGCATGACGCTCGCCCAGGGTCCCGCACACTGCTAAGGCCGCCCCTGTACTAAGTCTCTACTATAATTCAAGGTTTATTCATGAATGTTTAGATCTACTCGTAAGATCTACATATGTTTGAAGACATTCGTTTCTGTCTTTTGGTGAAAGGTCGACATGTTATTTCTAGTCTGGTTATTTCTAGTCTGGTTATTTCTAGTCTGGTCATCATAAATCATTCATGACACGTATTGGTGCTATCGGTGTCTTAATACTGTATTTACTGATTTAGATCTAGATACAGGAAAGTTTTTAATTCCTTGCGTATTTTTCGGTCTTTAATTTCGCCTAGAGCCTTTAATTACCTAAGACCGGCCCTGCTTGTATGAACATCTAGGGATCCTCTCATATAGAATGTAATGAGATGAATGCCTGGGCATTAGCTCTGGTCGACGTCGCCCATACAGCAGTTCAACCTTGAAATGCAGATGATATGTCTAACTCTAAGGGGACGACAAATCTCATTTTTAGATAACATTGGAAATAAAGAAAGTTCCTAATAAGTGTAAATTATACATAGTTATTTCTGTTCTAATTTTACGTTTCGGTCATTACATTATATTTTGAGCTTTCTTTCTCGTCTGATAATGTAACATTTTGTAACAGTTTGTGTGTGTGTGTAGCAGACGATAATGTAACATTTTGTAAAAGTTTGTGTGTGTGTAGCAGACGATAATGTAACATTTTGTACAAGTTTGTGTGTGCGTGTGTGTGTAGCAGACGATAATGTAACATTTTGTAACAGTTGTTTTTTCAGTAGCAGATGATAATGTACAGCTCCTTAAAATCTCCAACTTTAAAATCTGAGCTCACACAGGATGGGTTTGTTAGTTCCGGCCAGGCAGGGGTGAAGTTATCTTTAGATATGTTTTATGTCGATATCCGCGCCCTCGTCCCCCGGCGCCCTTCACCTGCCATGAGCTGCCACTTACAAGGGTTAAACCTCACGATCCCATGTCACTGTTGTGTAACAAGGCATGTCAGTTGGCCGAGTCAGCGTGTATCCTGTGCACTGTGCTGGCCACACTATCATGTCTTGAGCATTCGCTCTCCCCCCCCCCCCCACAACCTTTCCTCACTGTCCTCCAGACATTTGTAGCTGCTTTTTTTTCTTTCAAAGATTAACTTTACTAGTTTTTTTTTGTTTTTTTTTTTATGAGCGGTTCCCAACTTATGTTTTCTATGTATAACTTCCAATTTTGATTTGCTTCTTACAGAACTTACACCAATACTGTCTGTACTTACACCAGTACCGTCTACACTTACACCAATACTGTCTACACTTACACCAATACTGTCTACACTTACACCAATACTGTCTACACTTACACCAATACTGTTTACACTTACACCAATACTGTTTACACTTACACCAGTACTGTCTGCACTTACACCAGTACTATCTGCACTTACACCAGTACTGTCTACACTTACACCAATACTGTCTACACTTACACCAGTACTGTCCGTACTTACACCAGTACTGTCTACACTTACACCAATACTGTCTACACTTACACCAATACTGTCTACACTTACACCAGTACTGTCTACACTTACACCAATACTGTTTACAATTACACCAATACTGTCTGCAGTCAATTTTATGTGAAGTATCTTTCTCTATTTCTTTTATTTCTCCATTTCTCTCCCTCTCTTCTCTCTTTCTACCTCCTGTCTATCCCTTTGTGTCTCTCTTTCTCCCTTCTCCCCTCTCTGTTTTTGTCTTTCTCTACCTCCCTGGCTCTCTTTCTCCCTCAACCCTATTTCTCCCAATGTGTCTCTCTTTATCTCTCTCCCTTCCTCCACTAATGCACTAAATGCACTAACCCTATGACCAAATGATATACTGAAATTTGCAGAATATAAAGGAAAGGATGAGTCGGTCAATGTAGCAAAACTAGATACATTAAGGTATTCAGTGGACTAAAACTTGATTATGTAATTAGTACATTGGTTATGTAGGTGCTGCATTGAGCATGTGAACTGTAGCGACATTTATTGTCGCCAGTATCGGAATACTTGAGAACCGTAAATTTTTACTCAGTGATGCGCGCACACAAACATGCTCACGCGCTCTCCCAATGCTGCATTTGAAAGTCAGTTCATGGCGTTTGGTCGACCACACCTCTTGGCATGTGAGGTGTAAATGTCACGTGGATTCGTTTGACATCTTGTGCAATGGGAGGACTTAACCTCCACCTCCTCCTCACTTATTTTTAAACTACCCAACATTAACCTTGAATACCTCCACACCCCCTCCTTATTTCCCATCCATGCCCTCGATTCCAAGTTCCATTGCAGATGAAGAAAAAAAAAAAAAGAATCCGAGTGATGACTTGTGCTAATTAGAGCATTTTTTTTGTACGTCCGTATCAGTTCCCAGCATCCTCTAGCTCCTCTGTCTTGTATCTTCGTATTTGGACGACATGCAACTGATGCTGGGTATTTTGTTAATGAGCTCGAAGTTGTCAAGTGAGTGCGTCCCTAGCAACGCTTTGTGCCAGTTTGTCTCAACTACGGACTTTGTGAAACGCCTGACAACCAAAATGTGTACACAAATATAAAGTTAAAATTATGAAGAGTGGGCTTAAAGTTAGACAAGTGACTGGCTGAATGGAAGACACTGGGCTTAAAGTTAGAGAACAGACTGGCTGAATGGAAGACACTGGGCTTGGAAATAGGGCTGCACTATAATTGTGACTTCTTGGTTATAATGAGTGGGTGAAAAGGTTGCTACGACGTGTTGCTTGTTGTATGCGTAGCCATAGTTTGGTGTAGCAGTGTTGTTGACGATCGTTGACTTGTAGCATCAAACTGCTGGTAGACAACTAAAACAAGTGTAGGAGTATTGTATTTTAGCTTATAAAACTTGAAACAACTTGAAGAACTTTTTTGTGAACAAAACTAAATATAACTTTGATGACTTGAGGTGAACTGAAATAAACTAGTATTAAAACAATCTAACTCTCAATAAAAAATAACACATGTCTTTACACTCTGGCATCCAAAAGTCGTCTCTAGATCTTAAGATATGTATGACAATGCCGCGTATCTTGTATCAGTCTACAAAACTAACAATAAATACTCCCTTTTTTATCATCTAACAATTTATGCTCCCTTTCTTCGAAATCACATAGGAATTATACACACGCTCCATAAAAATGAGTTGTCGTATCATGTTGTATGAGTTATCATACTTTGGAGTACGGGTTGTTATGACTTTGAGTATGGGTTGATATGACTCTAGAAAAGGGTTGGCGTGACTTATTCAATGTGTTGTAACGCACTAAAACTGCCAAGTTCAAAACAGAAGGTTGTCATTAGTATACATTTACATCAATATTAGTAGTTCTCCCCCCTCACCCCCCCCCAAACATCGAAGCTCTGTTAGAAATTGCTCACCAGTTTAACCTGCACATCGCAGTCAATTGGCAGGTTCAAGTCGGTCCTCTCGTGTTTTCCAACCAAAGTGTTTATGTGTAGCGCTGCACCTGTTTCACTGGCGCATCTGAAAAGGTTTTGAGCATGTCTGTAGACGATCTAGGACCAGCTCGCGGATTGCTTTCAGTTTTTTTTCGCATGCGTGTGTGAGATGTTCTTGGATCCAGGCTTACTTCAAAGCACTAACAGATTGGCGAGGAGGCCCTTTGTAAGCTGGTCAAAGCCTAACTCGAAAATGTTTGTGCCGGCACTAGTTTTATCAATTGCAAGACTTGGTCTGTTTAATATTCTCATTAGTTGACATATTCATAAGTACTTATTTCTTTCCTAGTGCTATTAGAGCATGAAATGGGTTGCCTGAGTCTGCCAGGAAAACCAGTGACTTAGAAAATAAAGTCATGCATGACTAGATTGACCTAGAACTGCGTACGACGTAATCTTCTTTTTTAAAGAGACGTTTGTATTTTTATAAGACAAGTTAATCATTCGCTCTCTTTTGCTTTTCTCTCTCTCACTCCCTCTTTGTTGTCTTCATACGTGGTCATCAGACATGGTCAATTTGTGTGTCCTTCATCCGTGCTAATCATGCAAGGTCATCATACGTGGTCATCATCAAACGTGGTCATAATCATAGGTGGTCATCATCAAACGGGGTCATCATCAAACGTGGTCATAATCTTATGTGGTCATAATCTCATGTAGTCATGATCAAACGGGGTCATAATCATGCGTGGCCATCATCAAACGTGGTCATAATCTTATGTGGTCATAATCATAGGTGGTCATCATCAAACGTGGTCATAATCTTATGTGGTCATCATTAAACGTGGTCATAATCATATGTGGTCATCATCAAACGTGGTCATAATCTTATGTGGTCATAATCATACGTGGTCATCATCAAACGTGGTCATAATCATAGGTGGTCATCATCAAACGTGGTCATAATCTTATGTGGTCATCATTAAACGTGGTCATAATCATATGTGGTCATCATCAAACGTGGTCATAATCTTATGTGGTCATAATCATACGTGGTCATCATCAAACGTGGTCATAATCTTATGTGGTCATCATCAAACGTGGTCATAATCTTATGTGGTCATCATCAAACGTGGTCATAATCTTATGTGGTCATAATCATACGTGGTCATCATCAAACGTGGTCATAATCTTATGTGGTCATCATCAAACGTGGTCATAATCTTATGTGGTCATCATCAAACGTGGTCATAATCATACGTGGTCATCATCAAACGTGGTCATAATCTTATGTGGTCATCACCAAACATGGTCATAATCATATGTGAACTTTATGCGTGGCGTTCTCACATTGATCGCAATTTGCATCAACCATGGGCATGTACTCTATGTGTTAATCTATCTATCGATAGCTCCATTCTTTGATTGGCCAATAATTGATTGCAGGTTCACGTCTGCCCACTACTGACGCGTCGGTTTTGGTCGAAATTTACATTTTGTTACAAGGTCACTCTGCCCGCTCCATAACTTGTCACCAGAGCAGACAGTAGTAAAAGTGACGTAGAGTAAGGGTAGCATAAAAAAAAGTAAAAGGACCTAGATGATGAGATAGACTTCCGTGTTGCTCGTGCCAGTGCTGCTTTTGGCAGACTTCAAGAACAAGTTTGGCAACGGAGAGGACTCAGCATATCCACAAAACTGAAAGTCTACAGTGCTGTAGTTCTCCCGTCACTCCTATGTGCATCAGAGTCCTTGACCTTATATTCCATCCACACCAAAAGTTAAACTCCTTCCACCTACGCTGTCTAAGGAGTATCCATAAGGTGCTTTGGTCCGACCACATACCAGACAGAGAAATCTTACAGCTGTCCAACATGAACAGTATCAATGCGATAGTAAAAAAGTCCCAACTTCGATAGGCGGGATATGTAGTCCGCATGCCAGACAATCGCCTGCCCAAATGACTTCTGTAAGGGGAGTTGTGTGCAGGAAAGCGCTCCCAGGGAGGTCAATACAAGCGCTACAAAGACACTCTCAAGAGCTCCTTCAAGGAATGCGATATCGACATTCACGACTGGGAAGCACTAGCTCTCGATCGCTCCTCATGGCGTGAAGCTGTGAGTCTCGGAGTCGCAAGATTTGAAGTAAGAAGAGTGGCCAGGGCGAAAGAGCGTCGAACCTACAAAAAGCTGAGAGAAGAATCAGGCCCATCAGGCAACTGACCAAACCCACCCATGCCACGTATGCGACCGGCTTTTTAAAGCGAGTCCATAGGAAATGAGAAATCTGCTCATCTTCGATCTCGAGGAGGAGCTATATAATATAAAGGTCATCTATTTCAATTGTCGACTGTTAATGAGGGTGCCATGTGGCCAACACAACGACCAACCACTATTCCTTTTACCTAAACTATAGCCAGGTCTCCATTAGATTTGGGTGAACTCAGGAGCGCCCTAAAAATCCCCAAATTCAAAATCCCAGTCTTCACCGAGATTCGAACCTGAAACACTCCAGTTCGGAAGCCAAGAGCAGTGGAGATGGGGGGGGGGTGTAGGGGAGTCTAAAAAAATGAAAAATTGTAAAAACTAGCAAACAAACAAAAAAACACAACCAAAAAAAAAAAGGAGATAATTTAAGTAATTTAGAGAACTAGAAGTATAGGAGAGGAAAGCACACGAGGTAACACATTGTCGAGATACTGACTCAAGATTTTAAAAGATGAATAAAAACCTCAATGCAGAGTCCGATGATAAAGAAAAGTGATGTCTTTTAGACTCTGCTGTGACCTACATATTTTGCAAGATATAACGCTTAGAAAAACGTTGTCTACTTGGAGACTTATTGAATTAGGTTTTCGCCATCTTCGGAGTTTATCTTTCCTCGAGAATGTTTAATGTATACAATAATTGTTTCTATTTTGAACTATTTTATTTGTCTAGGTATTCGTCATTAGTTTACTCACATCATTGGTCTACTCACATCATTGGTGTACTCACATCATTGGTGTACTCACATCATTGGTCTACTCACATCATTGGTCTACTCACATCATTGGTGTACTCACATCATTGGTCTACTCACATCATTGGTCTACTCACATCATTGGTCTACTCACATCATTGGTGTACTCACATCATTGGTCTACTCACATCATTGGTCTACTCACATCATTGGTCTACTCACATCATTAGTCTACTCACATCATTGGTCTACTCACATCATTGGTCTACTCACATCATTGGTCTACTCACATCATTGGTCTACTCACATCATTGGTCTACTCACATCATTGGTCTACTCACATCATTGGTGTACTCACATCATTGGTCTACTCACATCATTGGTCTACTCACATCATTGGTCTACTCACATCATTGGTCTACTCACATCATTGGTCTACTCACATCATTGGTCTACTCACATCATTGGTCTACTCACATCATTGGTCTACTCTCATCATTGGTCTACTCACATCATTGGTCTACTCACATCATTGGTCTACTCACATCATTGGTCTACTCACATCATTGGTGTACTCACATCATTGGTCTACTCACATCATTGGTCTACTCACATCATTGGTTTACTCACATCGTAACGTGTTTAAAATTGTACACCCTTTTCTTCCAGTTTTCATTTGGTAATGAACTCACGTCTGCTAACTGTACTTCTGCCTCCCAGGATTCTTTTACTCACGCTTAACATCACCTTCCTCTGTCCACCCCATTCATCTCTAGTGTTAGGTAACTGCACACATTCTGAGTAGCCCCGATCTATCTAGCTGTCGGCAGATGTCGGGGGGAGTTCTTTTAATTAACGCTAACTAGTCGACTTGGCAAGGGCGGAGGGGGGTAACATTGTGTCATACGTTCACCCCCTCTCCCTCCAAACTAACAGCAATTAGCGCTATTGGAATGGGGTACTTACTATCTGGGGCTTGCTGGGTTTTTTTTTTGTCCTCTTGTGTTTTGTTGTTGTTTATTGTCGAAAGGGAGAAAGAGGTTTAGAAAATAATTTGGCATTTTATAGAAGTGGCCGAATTTTCTTTGGCATCAGACAGGATTTAGGCAGTTAGTTCTAGACTTCAACCAGTGGGAGCGGGATTGAGGGGGGTGGAGAGGGGTCATTTCAGATAAGGTTATGCCTGTGTGTGTAGGCTACTGTAGGGTCGGGATGGGGGCAGTCTGGGGGGGGGGGGGTCATGATTTGCTTGGCACGACAGGACGTTTAAAAATAGCGCCCTGACGCGCTCTCCTCTTACGCAACTAGATTCGGGTTTTGTTTGAAGGTAAACTTTGGGTAGAATAAGCCTAAGGCTTGTATCTGCCTGCCTGCTGTATCTGCCTGTATCTCTCTACAGTAAACATCTGGGGGGGGGGGGGGGCGGTTCAAATTGTAAGCAAATTATTTCTTACTTTTCTTTTCAAGATTAATCTTAAAAAAAAAAGAAAGAAAGAGGTAAAAAGTAATTTCCATCTTTTGCGGTTTCGTTTATGATTTATAAATAGATGTTTAGATATGCCGATAGCGTCAACTGAATGGAACATTTACCGTCATCGTCAATAAGACAACATATCGTTTAAGGTCATTTCCGCTTTCATTTTTTATTATAATGTGAACTATACGAACTTAGATTTATGTTTGGGGACAATTCGCTATTGCTAACTATGTGTTTTAGAGATTATAGAGAAGTACTTCACCAATCGTAAACAAACACCCTTTAGTCACGTGCTTCCAAATCTTTTCTATACAATTTACGACCTAATTCGAATCAAATATGAATATCACGTGACGGTAGTTTCGTTGTTTTATTCATGGACATCACGTGACCGTTCGTTTTGTTGAATGTTTTTCAAAGTGCTATATGCCTGAATTTCTACTGAGTGGTACATGGCTGGGTTATATTAAGTGTTACATGGCTGGATTTTTATTAAATGTTAAATGTTCAGATTACATCGAGTTTTACATGTCTGGGTTTATTGCAATACTACAATACTGGGTTTTTATTAAGTGCTACATGTCTGGTTTGAATGGCGCACTACATGTGTGGGCTTTATTGAGCGCTACATGCCTGGGTTTTGTTAAGGGTTACATGTTATGAGTGATAGAGGAACTTTTCTAACAGCTTAACACTTGAGTTTGGTGGCGCTACCACACAGCACGTGACTTGGTATGATACAAGACCTGGTATGACAATCCAACAATGTAATCACTCTATTGACACGTGACATCCTGCAGTCTCCGGAAGTTTAAAAAAAGAACAGATGTGTGGGCAGATGGGAAGTAGAACACACACACACACAGCTACATAGCAGCAAGTTTTAAAGCTCTGAATTCCATGTTTCTAGTTATCTCTACTTCTCCTAGAGTAGCTCCAACCTCTCTCTTTCTCTCTCTCTCTCTCTCTCTCATTCTCTCTCTCTCTCTCTCTGTCTTCCTCCGTCTCTTTTCCTCTGTCCCTCTCTTCTTCAATCTCTTCCCCCCTCTCCAGCTCTCAGTCTATCTCCTCACCTTTCTTTCTCACTCTCTTCCACCTCTCTCTTCATCTCTCCCTCTCCCTATATATCTCCCTCCCTCTCCCTCTCTCTCTATTTCTCTCCCTCTCTATATATTTCTCTTCCTCTCTCTCTATTTCTCTCCCTCTCTCTCTATTTCTCTCCCTCTCTATATATTTATCTCCCTCTCTCTCTCTCTGTCTCTCTCTTTTACTGTCTCTAGTCTTTCTTCTAATCTCCAAGTACTAACTATCTACATGTTAGTCTAATTGAAAATTAAAGAATTATTTGTTGTTTTTTAAACAAACACGTTTATTGTACAACTTTAACGAAATCTCAAGCAAAGATCTAGTTAACAAAAGTAATCCAGCTTTAAATACTCAGCATTGAAAGCACTGCGACTATAAAGATCAATTTTTTAAAAGAAAAGTGTTTTTCTTGACTATAATCAAGGAAATGTAACTCCTTTCAAAGTCTCCACCAAACGTAAATCAGAGGGAAAAAAAAAACTTCTTTCATTTCAATGTGAACTTTGAACTCTGCCCCTTTGGAATAGTTCACATTCCTGGACACATATTCGTAGACTTCACATCCTCCTTTTTTTCTTCAAAAAAAACGGACCCGGGGAAGTGGAGGAGACTGTATGCTAAATAAGATGAAAGCAAAAGTTGTATATTGTCCTTTGTACAAGCTCTAATTACTGCGTCAACAAACAAAATTGTCCAAATTCTATCTTTCACCTTCATCTTAGTGATTTGAATAGGCCAACCAAGTTACAGAACCAAGCTCTTCCATTTTCTTTTTTTCACTTCGCTTGAGGAATGTGCCAAGGGTAGATAATCGAGAGGCGAGCCGTCTGCTGAGGGTACTTCACGTCTTGATCAAGCAGAGTTGTCTACTTCTTCAATTAGACAAATCTCTCTCTGATCACAAGTGGGCCCTGAATGGCGGACACCCCAGTGCTAAAAGACTACGAAATGGAGGCTAGCCAGTCGCTGGCTTTGATTGGATTTAGTTGTTTTTTTTTTTCTTCACAATGAATATTGAAGTCAATCATCGCAAAGTATTTTGTGTAATATGTTCAATTATTGAATTTTAGCTTTAAGACAGTGGTTGCCTCTGTTATAGAAGCTTCTTTTGGATGCAGGAATCTGGACTCGTTAAGAATTCCATGGAGATACTTAGTGATGCAATTGAAGTCTTGGGTCAGTTTTAAGCTCCGGTGCATTGCTAATTACCTTTCACCCGTTTAGAAAACACATGCATACACATTACACACATCTACAAAAAAACCACACGCTCACACACATTTACATAGTCTGTCAAGAAACAGAAACCAGTCAATAGAAACGGAAACAGGAAAACTATAAAATATAATTTAAAACAAAGAACAACAACATTAAAGAACATGAGAAGTGTAATTGTATCAATTAGTTTGGATCACCATGGAATTAAATCTGTAATAGATTCTAACAATAATAAATCTGGGTTATTAGAAATATTTTTACTATTTGCTTTTTGTTTAGCGCAAGTTCATGTTATTGTCTTTCTCAATGCGCAACGATCCTAATGACGTCTGGACCAGTTATAGAAAATAAAAATATTTATACGACTTGAATTCGAAAATAATTTTGCAAAATTTTAACTTGATCCGAGATTTGGTGTGGGAGAAATAACGTGTGCAAACTTTTTACCAGACAGACAGAATGAGTTGATAGAAGCTTTGTGAAAATACAAAAATAAACAATAATAAATGAGATATTTTAATTATAAACAATACACAAGTAGATAAAACACACACAAAAAATGCACATGCTAATACATAAGGGAAAATACCGAGGTGAAAAAAGACTACAATGTAGACAACATGAAAGATGAAATTCCACAAACGTTTTTGCAGACGACAAGAACACAACGTTTTTTAAAAAACAAAGATTATCTAAAGGGGAAGAACTTCCCCCTTAAAACTATATTAAACAAAATAATTAATTCACTGATTGGATAATTTTTGTTTTTTGGATTCATGTTTTGTTATATACAATAAATACTTGTTTAAAGTATCAACTTGATCGGAGATTGCTTAAGGGGACTAAACCCAACAAATGTAGCCATATCTATGAATAACGAAGGATTAATTTACCTTGTTGGTATCATATACTATAATTAATTACAGTAATTTATTGACTAATTGGTAACTTTTTATTTTATTGATTTATGACTTGTCAATGTCAATGATTTTCAACTTGATCCGAGATTGGGTGTGGGTGAAAAAAAGTGTACAAAGTTTTTTACCAGACAGATAGACAGACAGACAGAGTTGATATACGCTTTGTAAAAAGCACATAACTATTTTATCATTTCAATTGAAGCGTGTTCTGCCTCTAAACTGTACTTAAGTGTATCGGGGAGTGCAGCAATTCAATTGGAAAATCAGCTTCGAGACCGCATAGCATAAGTAATTGAATTTGCACTCCTTATTTAGGTCAGCGCAAAAGATGTTGTTATTTTTTTTTAACACAAACGGACAGACAGAAAGACATACACAAAGATGTATTTAAGCAACAAAAAAAAAGATGCAACTAAATAATAATCAAATAAGAAACAGATTAGAATCGACATGGGTTGAAAATGGAACTAAAGATACTTCCGGAAAGTCTTCAAGAATTCAATAGGTTGGTTGTTTTAACTCCTTTTCTCCTAATATACGATGCCAACGTTGATTTGACTCAAATTAAACTAAACTGGTTTTTGGATTTATATGTTATAATTTGTATTGTGTAAAAAGAGCATGCATTCTCCTATAACTCAATACCAACTGTAACATTTCCTGAAAACAAACAAAAAGTTATTGAAGCGTAATCATAACAGGATAGTGAAACACAAATGAGCAAAACGATCGGAATGAGAAAAATAATTACGGAGAGAAAGAGTTAATCATTTTAATCTATTAAATCCCCCCCCCCCCCAACTAAGGTTTCAGAGTTAATGGAATGGCAAAAGGCGGTGGGGGGTGCATCTATGTTGTGTAGCGCCAATCTGTGAACTGAATAGCCATGTACATTGGGACCTTTGTGAAGGCGAATGCTAAGGCAGGTCAAGTAGAGGCTGCACATCTCTTCCTATGCATGCTGTGTGGCAAGCCCGAGTGGTCAGAACGGCCTCACTACTAACCACGAGTTTAAACGTTTTTATCAGGATTTGAACCCTGGGGATCAATGTTTTGGCCACTAAGGAAATTAGCAGAGTTCACTTTTATGTTGTTGTTTTTTTCTGTCTATGTTATAATGACATGATTCATGCGTGATTCATATGAAAGAGAAAAATCTCTTTCCGACATTGTTTATCAAATGTTAGATCTGATATCAAACTAAAAAAACAACCAGACTTTCTAATTTATTTGATCAAATTGATGATCTATGACTTAGAACAAAAAGAAATCAAATCACTACTTTAAATTAACTGCCTTCGTTTTATCTTGCTGATATTGCTGCTTGGCTAAATGAGTTGGGTTGGGGGGGGGGGAAGAATTGTTTCTATAAAAACTTAAAGATCTCATTTCTTGTTCGAGATGGTTCTCAGATTGTTCACACGAAGTGTCAACGCGCCGAGGGCAAGTACAAGCATGTGATTTGATTGGTTGCAAGCTTGGTCAAGATGACATATTTACGTCTGTCTACATAATGTGGACGTATCTTTACATCTTGGTGTTTGTATAGAAGTGTGCCTGTATAGGGGGGGGGGACTGTTTTTTTTTGACAAGATATCCAATATAAACGTATACATTTTAAAATAATGAATGTATTCACTAAAACATTCACTTTGTTGTTCTTTACAAATTTTTTTTTTCTCTTTTTATTTTAGTAATCTTGTGTCTGTTTTCACAGAGAATTACAAAAATTAATGAAGACAATTGAACATAACAATGAGCCTCATTCACTAATCGTAAACAAACAACATTGAGGCACGTGCCTTCTCTATCTCTTCTATACAAATTACGATCTAATTTTATAAACAATGGTTATCACGTGACATTTTTTTTCCTGTTGTTTTATCAATATTATCACGTGACCGTTTGTTTTGGTGAATGAGGTCCATTAATAAACAGAGAATTCGTGTTGATATAAGTAGACATTGAAAATTATCTTTTTTATTACGTCACATCCTTTCACGTACTTCCTCACAAAAACACCCACAACAAATAATGACGCACTATAAACCTATAAGCTCAAATCTATCATTTGTATTACCTGAATTTGTTAATGTACTTAAATGTAACTTTTTTTTAGAACAACTGTAGACTATTTCAAAGAATAAACTGAACTATTTAATATGTCGTAAACGCTGAGCTAGTATCAAATCTATTTCAAAAAGTAAACTGAACCATTTCATATGTCGTAAAAGTTGAGCTAGTACTTCTTTTTTCGTCTGCTCAGAATCTTTTGTCCTATTTGAAAAGCCTCCTTTAGTTCAATTCCAACATAGATTCCCAGATTCCAACCGGTAAAGAATGCATCATAAAACTACCACAATGCATCGCGCTTCTCTTCAACGAGAATGTCCCACAGTGCAGAAGAGTTCCTCTTTTTCAAAGTTAGTTTTTCGTTTGCTCACTTCTATCAATCAACGTCGGCTTCATCCACTTGCTCAAATTAAATGTCACTCTTATTTGTTCCGTTTCTTTGGCCGATGTAATATTACAGAAATAGTTTCAAGAACTTCTCTTACCTCTGTGATAAAGTTGTTTGCAATTATGAATGTAATTTGGGTTTTAAAAAAAATCGTAAATGTTTTAATTTCTTTAAAGATCGTAGAAGCTTAATTATTATGCCAGTTAGGCCAGAGATTTAAAGAATAGCACGTCTGGCATCAAATGCTGTACCAAGTCGTTGTTACTGGTTCTCATGCAAAAACAAGCAAAATCCAAATATATGTATATATATACTTCTTTAAAAGGCAAAGCTTATCTTAGTGGAATAACTTTATATTTACAATCATATATCTCAGTACTGTAATACTTTTCCCCTTTTTTACTATCAAATAAAATTAATTAATTACCATTATTAAATTAACTAATTGCTTAATATTTTATTTGTAATTGATTCAGGATTTCTTAGGAACAATGAATAATTGTGCACAATTTCAATTTGATCCGAGAATGAAAAGACGGAAAAATAGAGTGCTCAAAATGTGTACCAGACAGACAGACAGACAAACAGACAGAGCTGATATAAGCTTTTTAAAAATGTCTGTGTCAGAAGTTTCTTCACTTTGTCTAGCCTCGTCACTATTACTGAATTTAAGTATTTCTAGACGCTTGAGATATTAACATGTTAAAATAAGTCTTCGCTGTAAAATGGTTAATTTAAAACCATTTTGCGCCCCCCCCCCTTTTTTTTTAGCCTGATGAAGACGCAGAAATGTAGGTTTATGGTATGTTATATACAGAGGTTTGAACTCGCGAGGCTTGAGTTGAGTGCTAGTGAAAAAGCAACTACTGACCCATGAACCCTCAGCTAACATAGCATATGGATGGGAGAACGAGTTCTGGCTTGTCAACAAGGCGATTTAGGTTTAACTCTTTTCAACACACTAATTACTCGATGCCATACTTAATCTGCATATATTTTGGGGATTTTTTGTTGTTGTTATACGCGCACATCGTCTGCACCCTACCTAGGGAATAGTTTTGCTTACGCCTTCATTTACACGTTATAAACAGGAAGGCATTTCATCTAACCAACTCGCAGAAGGAGACGCCTTGTTCTTTAAATAATGTCACAAAAATTCAAATTTTGCTCACCAGAATTAAAACAGACAAATTCCAACATCGGAAATTTGTCTCTTTATCTCCCCCTTATGCTGTAGCGGCGGCTGTTTGAACTGTGACATTTGCAATTGGACGAGAAAATAAAAAAAAGCAAAATTATATGATGGATAGCTACACAAGTTTTAAATTGGATGTCATCTTTCATCTCCATCGAACGCCCTACGCAACGACTCTCTTTCCTTTTCCCGCGCTCTCTTCCCTACAAGAATGTCCGATTCCCTACTGGCAGAATCATTTTTACATTTTTCAACACATTTCATTTCTGCTTTCCCCACCCCGAACGTCCCCTTTCTCCACTTTGTATAGCCACTAACACTCACAGATGTGCATCCATCATAGATCTTGTCTTACACAACTCTAGGGAATTTTTAGGGTTTTATTTTTTTCACATCTTGTTTTTTTTTTAATCTCTTTATCTCATGTTATTAACAATATTAGCTAGGTTTTTTTTGTATGTCTCGGTGTCTCAGTTTATTCTGGTTTATTTGTTTGTTTATTTGTTTATGTCTTTGTTCTCACTCGTATTATTATTAGTAATATGTGTGTGTTTGATTGAGTGGAACAGCGTAATATGTAAACACAATGTAATATGTGAACACAATGTAATATGTGAACACAATGTAATATGTGAACACTATGTAATATGTGAACACAACATAATATGTGAACACAACATAATATGTGAACACAACATAATATGTGAACACTATGTAATATGGATAGCCACCTTGTCGTATGAGGAAGTGCGGAAGAGAGAAGGTGCGGTGGCTGAGTGGTAAAGCGCTTGGTTTACGTGGAGGGTGCCGGGTTCAAATCCTGGTGAAGACCTGGATTTTTAATTTCGGGATCTTTAGGGCGCCTCTGAGCTCATCCAGCTCTAATGGGTACCTGACATTTTTTGGTAAAAAGTAAAGTGCTGGCCACACGACACCCTCGTTAACCGTGTGCCAGAGATGATCTTCACATTATTTACCCTATGGTCTATGAGGGGAACTTTTTTTTTTTTTACTTTACCTGGCCGTAAGGTCCCGGATTGGACCATTTTTGGGATAGGTGGGCTAGGATGTAATCATATTTAATTTCGATGAAGCTTGTGAACTATTTTAGATAATTGAACGCATGCAAATGTTTTAATAGTAATGCGCAGGGGCGTAACGACGCAATCAGAAAAGTGGGACAGTAGCTTCACATCATGATTCTATTTCTTGAACGAGTCTGCAAAAATTTTTTATTCATGACTTTATCGGCTTCTTTAATATTATTAAACACATTAGATGATTGTATTTTAAATCGATATCAAATGAAACTAATCAACTAGAATCAGACACTTACGTTGCCCCTTGGTACATCATTTTTATTTTGTTGTCCAAGATGCCAGATATTTATCTCAATGTATTGGGGGACCCTAAAATTAATGTGTCCTTCCCCACCAGCCACTAGCAGCCCATCCAGCTGTATGTTGACGTACAATTATTCTCTTTGTGTATTGGTTGGAATGGCTTGCTTCGGATACATCTAACCAGGGGTTGTGTATATAACCAGGGGTCGTATATCTAACCAGGGGTCTTGGGATCCCTTCGCCATCAAATAGCAGGGCTAATGGGGAAGAGACTGCTGTAAGACTCGTTGTGACATTTGGGCGCCCCGTTTTGGTGTTGTGTTTATTTATTGTCTGTATTTGTTCTTGTCTTCTTGTGTAATGGGATGGAGAGATAGAGAGAGAAAGTTTGAGTATGTGAGAGAGAGAGTGTGTGTAAGAGAGAGAGAGAACTTGTGTGTGTGAGAGAGTGTCTGTGTTAGAGGGATAAAATGTGTGTGTTTTAGAGAGAGAGAAATAGTGTGTGTGTGTGTGAGAGAGAGCGAAATTGTGTGTGTGTGTGAGAGAGAGAGAGAGAGAGAGAAAGTGCGTACATGTGTGAGAGAGATTGAAAAAAGAATAGAAAGTTATGGAGAAAAGCTTCAAATGAAGGTTTAAAACATATATTCTGAATTTAAGGGGCCTGGTGGTTGACTGATGAAGGGCCTGGTGGTTGACTGATGAAGGACCTGGTGGTTGACTGATGAAGGACCTGGTGGTTGACTGATGAAGGGCCTGGTGGTTGACTGATGAAGGACCTGGTGGTTGACTGATGAAGGGCCTGGTGGTTGACTGATGAAGGGCCTGGTGGTTGACTGATGAAGGGCCTGGTGGTTGACTGATGAAGGGCCTGGTGGTTGACTGATGAAGGACCTGGTGGTTGATTGATGAAGGGCCTGGTGGTTGACTGATGAAGGGCCTGGTGGCTGACTGATGAAGGGCCTGGTGGTTGACTGATGAAGGGCCTGGTGGTTGACTGATGAAGCCCTCGACTTCCGAACGAGGTGTCCCGATCAAGAGTGGGATTTTAAACTCCTGGAATTTTAGGTCGCCCCTGATGATGTAAAAGGGCGGGGGGGGGGGGACGTCGACCTTAGAAACAGATAAGCTGTACATCCCCTGAATAGACAGGGGTTATCGGAGCCTTATAATGTGCGCAGTAAATCTGAAGAAATGTTAAGCATTTACAATCTTCACAAAGATATTTCAGTTGTTGAACACAGTACATAGGTACCAACTTTAGAGACTGTATACTTATCTATCTTTTATACTTGTAGTCTATCTTTTATACCTGTAGTCTATCTCCTAATAACCAGCTGATTTTTTTTCTTTGTGTTGAAAAGAAACAAAAATGTCTACATGATTGGAAGATTGTATTTTTGTTTTAAATGACTAGAAATTAAAAAAAAAACACAATCTTTTGCCATAATACAACTTTTTTTTAGGCTCAACAAAATTTTAATTGTTTTTTTTTCAATAATTAAAAAAAAGGGGAAATAATCAAACAAATATAAAACACATTCATCGGAATAAACACTAATAACACTATGATCCTTTCTGATTCTCTACAGGCTTTTCAACACACAAAAGGTCAAAATAATGGACAACGGTCAAAAACTTCGAATGGTCAACATCACAGGTGCAGACAATGGAGTCTATTCCTGCCGTGCAGAAAATGTGGCCGGTGCGGTGGACAGTACGGATAACTTTGTGCTCAACGTTGCAGGTAAGAAACCTTTCAGCTGCTCACTTTAAGCTTCACAACATCAAAACAATACGTAGCTAGGGGTGGTCTCCATGGGCGGCCCGCCCTTCAGAATAAAGGTCTGTTAAGAAAATCTCTTAATAAACGTTGATCTTGCTTGCAAAATGATTGTGGAAAAGTATGTGATAAAACAGTTAATATTAATTGAATATCTGAATGTATAGCTCTATAGTCTGTAACAAAACTAAAATATTGTAATAACTTAAGTGAGGCAACTCAACGAGACATAGACGTTTATTTACAAGACATCACAGGTACACAAAACAACATCTATTTTAGGCACAATCTCTCCATATTGGCTCTCGACTTGGGCGGAAATCGTTCTCCTCTTCTGATGTTGACATCCATTTAGGTCTAGTCTATCACAATGCGCACGTCTGTACTACCTGGATGGCGGTGCGCATGGCAGAGTTATAACAATATGTTAAATACAAGTGTTTTCATATCATTTTGTCATTAAACGGAACTCGTCTGAAACATTTTGATGTTTAATATGAACGATAGAAAGAGATTGTTTTTAAAAATTCAAAACTCAAAAAGTTTATTAGGAAAAACAAAAAAAGCAACGAAAAAAATAAAAAAAGGTTTTATCTTGAAAATTATAAGCTGAACTTTTTCTTCCTCAAAATGGTGAAATGCGTTTGATCTCTAGAGGTCTGTGGAGTCAAAACCTAATTGTCTCAAATGTTAGATAATTACGTGATTTGTCTTTGTCGTGTTTTTTTTTGTTTTGTTTTTTTTTACTTTTAATCTTTTTTTTTAATCAGTTTTCTAAATGTAGAACATAAAAAAGTATTAAGAAAAAAAGTAGCTCTTATTGTTTTTTTTTGTTTTTTTTTTAAAGATAAAAATTGATTTTAGCAGACGAGAGAAACTTAACTTCCCAATGTTTGTATGAAATATCCTTTGATGTCAACTTTTTGTTTCCTTGATACTGATGACATTTTGTTGACCATGACTTCAAATGTCAACGTTAATATCAGTCCGTCTAGACGTTTAATTAAAGTCTTGATTTCACACCATCTTGGCTATACCCGGGCACATTAAAGTTTATCAATGATAGGTTATATATATTTATGATGGCTTAAATATAACATAGGTTCTGGATGTAATAGCTTAATAGCTATAGATGGCCTAGACCAGCGGTTCTCAACCTCTTATGCTCGGCGACCCCCTACAAACAATCCACAACTCTGCCGCGACCCCCCCCCACACACACACATACAGCAATAAAAGAATAGACAATAACAATCCATATTTTCGATGGTCTTTGGTGACCCCTGGCTAATCGTCAATCGACCCCCAAGGGGGTCGCGACCCACATGTTGAGAACCCCTGGCCTAAACCAAACATCGTTCCATTGAAATCTCTCCAGCGATTTTCTTCTTTTTTATGTCTTGTTTGTTTCTATGTTTTCTGTAGTTTAAAACAGATCAATCATAGAATCATGGAAAATAGTACTATAGAAATGTTTGCCTTTTTTTCTATCGTTTCTTGCTGAGTCTTTCTTTCCTTCGAATCGAAAATCAAATGTCTGTCTTTTGCCGAAACACTTCGAAATGCACCACGGACCTTTTCGAACCCCTTGTAGCACTTATAAGAATCAGCATTGTGTGTAGCTACAAAAAGCCATGACCTCAATAAGAAAAACAGGCGACTCTCTTGATCTGGGCTTCCTTTTCTGACCATATCAATACTGAACATTTAATAAAGAGCTGGAGACCAAATTTAAGACATAGAAATGAGTTTAACTGTTGATTTTCTTCAATTGTTTTTTGCTGTGGAAACATACGAAACCTATAATATGGATTTTCGCTTAATTCCGTTACAAAATCTCCTCTGATATCTGTAAACACACAGACAACACACACATTAATAACAAGCATCTTTTTGACACACACTCACACACCAAAAACACACACAAAGATACACGCACCAGAATAGCACACACGCACCAAAACACATTTTAAGTGAAACGCACACCCACCAATACACGCACCAAAACATACACAAAGATATATGCACCAAGACACACGCACGCCCTAGACACACACGCACCAAGACACACACAAAGATACACGCACAAAGACACATACACACGCACCAAGACGCACACACGCACCAAGACACACACGCACCAAGACACACACCAAGGTACACATGCAACAGCCACTAAATGATTGAGATTCTGTTCACAGCTTAGTCTCAGCTGTCTACGTGTGGAGTGACCGTCTCACTCAAATAATTAGTCACCCAGTATTCCAAGGGAAGCAAATCGAATCGCTAAGAAAGATGTAATGCCGAAACTTCCGGGAAATTAGCTCCCCTTTCCAGAATCCCGGACATTTCAATGCGCGTCCATCGAGGCAGAAATTATGGGTCATTATGGAGCTGATTTCTGACAATGTTTTGTTTTTCTTTTAGAGACTTTTTTTGCTCCCTCTTATATTTCCAAACCCTCACTCCTCCTCTTCCATTCCTTCTACTCTATTTCATCTCTTTTTGAACGCCTCTCTACTCATCTTCCTTTCTTGAATCTTGGCAGTGACGCTCCATAATTGAGTAATTGTGAAAACAAGGGCAGACAACAGTGTCGTATTTTCTAGGCGCATTAAAGTTCTCTCCCTTACCCCCCCCCCATATGTTTGTGTGTTGTGTGACTGTAGTTTTGTACGTCTGTGTGTGAATGCATGCATGCGCTCGCATCTGAGTGTGTGGTGATGAAGAGATGGCCTGGCCAGTATAGAGGGGATTGACGAAGATTGCTTCCCCGTGTGTGCGTGCGTGTGTCGTGTGAATGTGTTGCGTGAGTATAGATACAAGTAAATGAACAGGAACGACCATTTCAATGTCCTGAGACGATCAATTCAAATACTGTTTTAGCATTCCCATCCTACTTTAAAACAAAAAAAAAAAAACACGCTTAGTGTTTGGGGTTAAATCACATTTCCAAGTGTGACCAAATTCGATGAGTCTTGAAATGAGGTTAACATGAAACACGTAGAGGAATAGGAACGCAAAATTGAGGTCACGCTCAGCGTAGGAAAGATGCACGCAACGCTACTGCGGTCGGCAGGTTGTAGTAAAAAACTGCTCTTGAAAATATAAGCGCTTAAATTGAATGTACACTGTTGGCTAACAAATAAGCTCTTCATCAGAGATTTACGCAGACATGATGGTAAAAGAATGGGGAAGGGTTTGGTTAAAAGTTATATGTGTTTGGACGCGTATGTGTATTTGTGTGTTTGTGAAGTAGTGAAATACAATGGTCTCAGTGTTTAAGGTCCTGATGGGTAAGGTCAAATGGATTGCTGGGCTCTCTCTTTTGATTTGATGCAAAATATCGACAGCACGTGGAGTTTGAAGGGGAACATGTGACTCAGGCCAAGTTTCTTTGCTATACTTTAGCCCCCCCCCCCACACACACACACTTGCTGACTGGTCGTGCGGAATGAGCGCTGGAATGTCATTCGTTCGTCTCAATGGTCCCCGCCTGTTGCCACCCCCCACCCCCGTCGTCCTGCGGGAGGTTTGGACTAGGACTTAGGATTAGTTTCAACTCTGAAACAACATCCGAAACATGAAGATATTGTGACAACTTTTCAAATAATATTCGTTCGCACTTTTATATTAAGATTAATAAACTTTATTAAAAGCCATGCACCCTGTTCCGCACACAACATTGCAGCACCCCGCGCCGCCACTGCTTTGCTGCATACGGAATTACAATGCCACTTTAGCTTACTTTGATTCGCAAGTATGCTTATGGTGTGCTAAAAGTAACAGTCCTAATGCTTCCCTTGAGCTACAAAGTCTTGACTTCTTCCAATTGAATCTTATCGACCCCCCTAGGGGCTTGTTCTTGGAAGCCATTACCGACTTGGTGTTAACCTGTTTGTGTGTTGACTGTGAAAGCACCGTTAGTTCTGTGTTCAAAGTTTATCGCTTCTTAACATGCTCGCCGAGAGCCGGAGTTAATGTCCCGGATCAGGGCATCGCAGTGTATTAGAGAGAGAGAGAGAGAGAGAGAGAGAGAGAGAGAGAGAGAGTGCAAGAAAGAGAAATAAAAGGCCTCCCCTCATCTCCCACTCCCCTCCAAGCAGCGGTTTGTGCACGGCGCCCCAAGTGTGATCTACTGCTTATCGTCACGACAGCTATTGCTGTGGGTGTGAGGGGAAGGGGCATAGGGGCTCAACCCTGATCTAAGCAGACACCTTGGTATGTAATACTTATAGATAAAAATATATCGCCCCCCCCCCCTCCTCTCACTCCTTTGTCCCCTGCACTCCGCATGGACGTATCGCTATTTAACTTGACATTCTACGTCTCGTCGGACCAGAGTTATATTCAATGGATATACTCATTTAGTGTTACATAGACGTATACATGCACTTACACAATGACTGTATTCTTATGGCTATACCTGTGATGGTACCGACTACTGTGTAGCACTTCTTATCTTGAGGTTTAAAGAAAACAAAATAGAAAAAAAGTTGGTTGAAGAAAATTGAATAAGATATTTATAAAAAAGGAGGAAGCTTACTAAGAGATGATTTATGAACAGAATTAGCTGAAGATGCTTGACATGGCATACAGGACATTTTATATACTTGACGTGTAGGGTATTATATGATGTATAAGCAGGGTAGGACACAAAGAACACGATATGTTTGACATGCAGGATATACCATCAAGGACATGACATACTGGACGTGCCGCAAAGGGCAAGATATGCTGACCATTCAAGGCATGACTCCAAGGACATGGCACAAGGGACACAATATGCCGGACGATCAGGACATGTCATGCTTACAGGACATGTCGACATGACATATGGACTTGGCATGCATGAATGACAAACAAGACATGACGTACAGGACCTAACACGCAGGACATCATAAGTGGACATGAAACGCAGACGTGACATGTAGGACATAGCGCGAAGGACATGACATGGTAGAAGTGCTGGACACTAATCGCCCGACACTTTTTTGAAAAGAAATCTGTCCGACTCAAGTCTTATATTTTTCCATTCACATCGATGCATTAATCGCGTGCTCTACATAACAAGAAGAAAAGTTATGAAAATAATTGCAAGTATCGATTCTCGAACTAAACTCATTGTTTCTTGAACATCTGAGAATTAGTTACAGGAAATCGATTATTTAATTTTGACTTAATTAGAATAGTAGCAAAAGTCGATACAAAGCCACTACTGTACTTCACCCCTACAGTTCAATTTATGTGGCTTTGAATCTTAAAAGTTGTTTAACTTGATAACAATGGCCGAGGCTCGACTGTAATTGGAAAATTAATTGTTGGAATAGCTCAAAATAAATGTGCAGCTGTAGATGGGAAAATGTTGCTCGTATGTGTGTAAGACATAGGACATATTGAGGACAGACTTGTATGTGTTTGAGACATAGGACATATTGAGGACAGACTTGTATGTGTTTGAGACATAGGACATATTGAGGACAGACTTGTATGTGTTTGAGACATAGGACATATTGAGGACAGACTTGTATGTGTTTGAGACATAGGACATATTGAGGACAGACTTGTATGTGTTTAAGAAATAGGACATATTGAGGACAGACTTGTATGTGTTTAAGACATAGGACATATTGAGGACAGACTTGTATGTGTTTGAGACATAGGACATACTGAGGACAGCATTGTATGTGTTTAAGACATAGGACATATTGAGGACAGACTCGTCAACTCAACTGAACAAAAGGCTGGATTTGACCCGTGTCGACCTGGCCAAGTTTAGTCTGATCTAACTGGCAGTTTTCTAGAATGTATTCCTAGGTCACTTGTGCTCTGGTAGAAAGTTCGATTGATTAGAACGATATTAAAAGGTCAATACAGCCGCGTCCCGGGCAGGGGATGGAATATTGATGAAGGGATTACTGGCTGACTAATGAGATATTTATATAGGTAGGCTAAATGCTGCAATGATGGGCTACTGTGTACTGCATCGAGGAATTTGTTTTTTGGGTGTACTAATGTGGTCGACTACTTTGTACTTTCATTGTATCTTTAACAAATTTAAAGAAACATATAGATAGATGTATTACACGGCAAGATGGTGCAGTGATGGGTAACTGTGTACTGCATAAGGGAGGCTCTAAAGGGGAGGGTGAATTGTTTGGTGTTTGTGTACTGACAAGGAGTGTTCATTATATATTTACAAATATTAGGACAAAATTTCATGTAAACATTTTGATAATATGCCTTATAATGATGTTTGACGTTCAAATGTCACCTCATCCTTTAATGACGTATGGCATTCAAATAATGTTTTTAAGATTTATGTCATTCACCTGTCATGTTTCTATTTAGCAAAATGTTTCCTTGTTTACTTTTGAAGTTTCACACTGGCAGAAGATTCGAACCCTTCCCCTCACCAAACAGACTATTGTTTCTTCATCTGTTTAACATAAAAGTTTACTTCAGTGAACCTTTCCGACCTCGCAATCTATGTGGCAGATGATGTAAAGATCAACTCTTTCTATTTCCGACGGTTAACGAGCAGGGTGTTGTGTGGCCAGCACAACCACCAAGCGCCTTTACTTTCCCCATCCAATGTCAGGTACCCATTAGAGTTTGATGGACTCAGAAGCGTCCTTTAAAACTCACTATTCTAAATCGGTCTTCACACCGAGATTCAAACCCGAGACCTCTCGTTTCTAGCAGTCAAGCACTGTACAACTCAGACTTCATGCCTCTGTTTATATTTCTACATTATATATATATATTTTTTTTACAAAAAAAAAAAAAAATGTAAAATGTATGATGATTCGAGTCATTATCATGTATGCAATTATTGTTTTTACGAGTTGATTACGAGATAATTACGTGTTTCAAAGAAAACAATTTATGTCCATCTCATTAAGGGTTCTGATCAATATGAGATTCTTAAAAAAAATTATAAGCGACTTTTCAAAATGTTAATAGCGAAACAAATAATCAATGGGACGTTTTTAATACTAGTATTGACCTGCTTTGTCAGTGCCGACTTTCACGTCATGAACGCTGGAAAAACAAAAAGTAGAAACATGGCAAGAAGCGGACAATTTTCCATATGAAAACAGAGAGTCTCATTTTATCTCCAATCACTGGCTCAGAAAAATTTCAGGTTTTTGTTGTCTTTTGTATTGTGTGTGTGTGTGTGTGTTTTCATCATTAGCCGAGGCCATAAATTATTTAATATTTGTGATGTGTATTGATGTATTATCATGGGACAAAAAAAGAACTATGTTAATTACTAAGATGAATGTCTCGTGCTTCTTTTTCATATTTCGTTTTCCGCTTTTTTTGTGTGTGTATTCTGGGATTGCGCTTAGCGGAAGTGACGTGAATAAAGTATAAGCACTCACTGAACACATGCGTGCATTGATTTCCAAGAGAGAGGCTCCAGCTTATATTATTCACTGGCGCCATTCTTATTTCTGCCGCCCTTGACAAGCTAAACTTAGGCTTGTTATTATTATTAATAATCTTTATTTTACGAGTGAATTATTTTTTTAAAATAAGTTCGTGGTACATTGTTTTCGAGGGCATCTTATGTCAGTAATTAAACTTCTCTCTTATATTATTATAATTATTAAAAGAAAAAGGCGAATGGTTATCTGTCTTACTTAGAACGGCGCAAGTATTTGATATAACAATCCCTGAGCTTATTATTTATGAGCGTGAAACGACAGCCTCATTCTCTACAAAAAAAAATGCATAAAATGCATGGAAACATACTCTTTACAGTCAATGTGTTGTCTGGGGAGGTGACAGCAGGCCTAAATAGTTGCCTGCGATGAACCCTGGTTTTCATGTCAACACTTTAAATCTCAACGCGGACACGCCCGTAAAAACATAATAAACGTACGTATACGTAATCCTTCCGGACCAAGTAAAACAGAGGACCTTCGTCAGCTTTACACGGTCCGGCAGGGTTACATATACGCATGTTCATTGTATTATACAGTCTTTCACCTCATGCAGTAGTAAATCTTTGTTTTTGAGCATGTAAAGGGAGATAACATTATTCTAGGTTACTTCCCTTTCCCACACACTTATAAGGTTGGGACGTTTTATTAGACGTGACCTCCCAGCCTAAACCTCCCACAGGACCGTCTGCAGGGGGATCGAAGTGAGAGAAAGCGTCATAGAAGACCTAAACACTGATCTGCCATTTCTCAACCTGCAGGTAATGGAGACAATATCTCGTTGCTTCGTCATAAGTCTGTACGACTGTTGGATCTTCACTGTCAACAGGTTGCGACGTCGCAGGTTCAAACCTTCAATAAGTAATGGTCTCAATAGAAGTGTTTAGGGCTCCAAATCTTAACCTTCGCGTTGACAGTCCGAAGCGCAGACCACACGATCAGGGAGGCATTTTTTGTTCCGGCTGGGGATCGCTACTGCAAGACGAATATATTTTTAGTAGACACCTCTTCTGGACAGTCTCAAGCCAATATGATGCTTCATAGATCTAGATATCATCGTGAAGCCCATCAGCTGTTGACAAGAACTGTCTCTTCGTCTTCTCTGGTCACTTTTTCATTATCCTCTCTGTACCATGCAGACCCAGCGGGCGTCATAAATAAAGATGGTAGAAAAACAAGGGGGAAAAACTCAACCCGAGAAACGAAACAAAGTGGGGGGAGGGGGTGGCAGCAGTTGCGCCCCCCATCCCCAAGGCGTCTATCACTACATCCCTCTGTCCATCATAGAGTTTGCTCTTCTCTGTCAGCAGTTCGTATGTCTTTGAGAACAAATCAAGTTTTATTTCTGCTCCCCCGTCCCCGCCAACACACACACTTTTTATTTCTGGCGCTGGACATAGTTAAATGAATATGTCTGAAACGAAATAGCTTGACCTCCATCTGTCCATCACTCCACCCGTCTGACTATCCTTCCACCCGTCTGACTATCCTTCCGAGGATGTAGTGAAGAGTTCATTATTTATCTCCTCTTCCCCCCCCCCGTCCAGCCTCGCTGACTAGATCTATATAAGTCCAGGGATAGTCAGTGCATGACCAGCCCTTCGCCTCCCTGAGAACATTCAGGAAGCTATACGATTCGACACGCTTAGATGGCGACGGGATATACAGTGTACTGGGTCGTCTCTGGGCAGACGCTCAGGGGGAGAACAGACATGGGGTAGGGTAATAGTTCCTTCCCCTTCCTAAAGAATGTTTCATGAAAATAACAACAAACTTATGTAAAGCACGTGCAACCTATTATGAAAAGTTAAATAAAAATTCTTAATTTAAAAAAATAAAATTCTAGGGCAATATGCACTATTTATATACGAAAAGCAAAGTAACTATGGACGCCTTCAATAAAAGTACTACTTTTTTTTTATCTAGGCATTCCCAGTTCCCCTAAATGACCAGTCTGTAAGCTTCAGAGAAGAATGACCTTAATAGTTACTATTTTACTGCAAAATATTGTCATTATAATGTTGCCGCATAGCCGACGCTTTGAATGGTGTAAATGATAGATAATTGAAATAATTAAATTCCGTATATTTTTCATTAATGACTTTAAAGCATTCAATCACTGTTCTGTGAGGTGTAATACAAGAGAACGATAGAGAGAGAGAGAGAGTGGCAGACAGACGGACAAACAAAGACAGAGAGAAAGACAGTCAGAGAAAGAAAGAGAGTCAGAGAGAGACAGAGGGTCTGAGTGACAGACAGACATAGAGACAGAAAGAGACATGAAGACAGGGAGAAATACAGAAAGAGATAGAGATAGGTGTTAGGATAAAACTTTATTTAGTATTTGGGTCACACAGTATTACTTGTGTATCAGTATAGCATCAGGATTATAACTCAAACAGTTGATCACTGGCTACTCTTGGTCTGTCACACAGTATTACTTGTGTATCAGTATAGCATCAGGATTATAACTCAAACAATTGACCACTGGCTACACTTGGTCTGTCACACAGTATTACTTGTGTATCAGTGTAGCATCAGGATTATAACTCAAACAATTGACCGCTCGCTACACTTGGTCTGTCACACAGTATTACTTGTGTATCAGTATAGCATCAGGATTATAACTCAAACAATTGACCACTGGCTACACTTGGTCTGTCACACAGTATTACTTGTGTATCAGTGTAGCATCAGGATTATAACTCAAACAATTGACCACTGGCTACACTTGGTCTGTCACACAGTATTACTTGTGTATCAGTATAGCATCAGGATTATAACTCAAACAATTGACCACTGGCTACACTTGGTCTGTCACACAGTATTACTTGTGTATCAGTATAGCATCAGGATTATAACTCAAACAATTGATCACTGGCTACACTTGGTCTGTCACACAGTATTACTTGTGTATCAGTATAGCATCAGGATTATAACTCAAACAATTGATCACTGGCTACACTTGGTCTGTCACACAGTATTACTTGTGTATCAGTATAGTATCAGGATTATAACTCAAACAATTGATCACTGGCTACACTTGGTCTGTCAAACAGTATTACTTGTGTATCAGTATAGTATCAGGATTATAACTCAAACAATTGAACACTGGCTACACTTGGTCTGTCACACAGTATTACTTGTGTATCAGTATAGTATCAGGATTATAACTCAAACAATTGATCACTGGCTACACTTGGGCTGTCACACAGTATTACTTGTGTATCAGTATAGTATCAGGATTATAACTCAAACAGTTGACCACTGGCTACTCTTGGTCTGTCACACAGTATTACTTGTGTATCAGTATAGTATCAGGATTATAACTCAAACAGTTGACCACTGGCTACTCTTGGTCTGTCACACAGTATTACTTGTGTATCAGTATAGTATCAGGATTATAACTCAAACAGTTGATCACTGGCTACTCTTGGTCTGTCACACAGTATTACTTGTGTATCAGTATAGCATCAGGATTATAACTCAAACAATTGACCACTGGCTACACTTGGTCTGTCACACAGTATTACTTGTGTATCAGTATAGTATCAGGATTATAACTCAAACAATTGATCACTGGCTACTCTTGGTCTGTCACACAGTATTACTTGTGTATCAGTATAGTATCAGGATTATAACTCAAACAGTTGACCACTGGCTACTCTTGGTCTGTCACACAGTATTACTTGTGTATCAGTATAGTATCAGGATTATAACTCAAACAGTTGACCACTGGCTACTCTTGGTCTGTCACACAGTATTACTTGTGTATCAGTATAGTATCAGGATTATAACTCAAACAGTTGACCACTGGCTACTCTTGGTCTGTCACACAGTATTACTTGTGTATCAGTATAGTATCAGGATTATAACTCAAACAGTTGACCACTGGCTACTCTTGGTCTGTCACACAGTATTACTTGTGTATCAGTATAGTATCAGGATTATAACTCAAACAGTTGACCACTGGCTACTCTTGGTCTGTCACACAGTATTACTTGTGTATCAGTATAGTATCAGGATTATAACTCAAACAGTTGACCACTGGCTACTCTTGGTCTGTCACACAGTATTACTTGTGTATCAGTATAGTATCAGGATTATAACTCAAACAGTTGACCACTGGCTACTCTTGGTCTGTCACACAGTATTACTTGTGTATCAGTATAGTATCAGGATTATAACTCAAACAGTTGACCACTGGCTACTCTTGGTCTGTCACACAATTGAAACACCAGAACATGATGGAAAGGGGAATGGAATATTATCATCTGGTCACTCAGGACTGTTTTGAAGACTGTAGAACTCCTGGCTTGTTGAACTCTCATCAATGGTTACTTAAAGCACCAATTCCTATGTCAATCCCAACGAATGAGACCTTTCAACCCAGCGTGATTGTCTAAAGTGGTCGTCAGCAATTTTTTGTATTGATGCCAAAATATATCGATTACTATATGTTTAGATAGTATAGAGTATAAAGGTAGTTTTGTAGGGTATCGATACTCTATTCAGGATTTTTTTCCCCGTCTGAAATTTTAATGATTTGATTAGAATTGTGTAAAATTCTTTTTGAAGAAAAAGAAAGAGAGATGGAAAAAAAGAAAGAGGTAAAAGAGTGTAAAGAAGAAAGAGAGAACGTGTAGAGAGCAAGAGAGAATAGGAAGATAAATATTGTATTCAAATAATTATGTATAAATCTTCATACGGGTCTTAAAAAACAACACACTATTTGTAAGCCCCCAAGCACTAAGGGTCCATGGCGAGAGCACTCTCTTGTAGCTTGGTACACAATGTTCTTCAGGGTGTCTCTGTTTCCGTACAGGGCAAGACCCCGCATGCACCAGTTCTATCGTTCTCATGGCCAAGCGTACCTTCGAAATTGTATAGGTGTTGCCCGAATGGAATAAAATCTGTTTGATAATGAGATTTAAAAGAAAAAAATGCATGCAATATGTAAGGGACCGCGGTGGCTGAGTGGTAAAGCGCTTGGCTTCCCAGAGTCCCGTGTTCGAATCCTGGTGAAAGATAATGATTTTAAGCTTTGGGATCTTGAGGGCACATCTCAGTCCACCCGGCTCTAATGGGTACCTGACATTAGTTGGGTTGTTGCTGGTCACGTGACTTCCTCGTTAACCATGGGCCACTGAAGCAGATGACCTTTACATCATCTACCCCAAAGAACGCTAATTCTGAAAGGGGAACATTGCGCCACGGTTTCTTCGTCTATTTATTTCATAATCTTTCCTAATCGTACATTTTCCCTTTTATTAAGTTTTTCTTTCATTATGTCACCTCCACATTTCTCTTTATAACTTTCTTTTTTTTTACATGCATTAAGTTATTTTATTTTGTTATGCATGTAAAACATGGTGCAAACAGGATGGCTCTATTTGAAGACGAAGCAAACATGGAGATCATTCACTTGAAGAAAGTAATCACTCGTCTGCTGAGTGTAGACAAATGTAACTATTTATACGGTCAGCGACTTAACCCTTTACTGCCCGAGACAACGAAAAAATTCATTATTTTCTAACGCATGCTTTTCATCAAAATCAGATTAGACAAGATTGGGTTAAAACGCAACGAACAGTTAACGAAATATCCCCACAAAGCTTCTGTCTGGCTGAATGGTCATGAATAGAGGTCAACTGATCGAACATTCAACAATCAGATATTCACCGATCAATGACTGATATTGGAACGTCATTGTTAGTTTTTAAAAAATTCAATGTACTATTGAGGACTAAGCCCTAAACCAATCAACCGAGTCGATTTTCTTTTTATAATTCTCTTTATGCATAGACCTAAAAACCAAAAGCAAGTTTTCATTTAAAAAAAAATAGATTGTGGTTAACTTAACATACACTGACATTACGAGGAGTGCTAATGTACATTATGAATGTCTTGCATTTTCTGAGACCCCTTGATTTCTTTGTTATGTTATGATTGAAATAGAAACTGAAAAATAAATCAAAGTAGCCTTGATAAAATTTAGTGATATTCTACCGTTGATTTGAAGGCCTGAAGTTAATTTTATTTATGAGATGTATGTATAATATACTGCTTTTGGCTGAGACCATGTTGCGTTGATTTTCCAATTGCGACACATCACACGTAAAGACAAATAAAATAAAAAAAATAAAACCTCTTTCACTGACGCAATAATATTTGCGTCTATATAAGAAGAGCTCTAAGTTTTACAATAATTGGTAGTTCTATGTATTTTAGTTCTATGTTTTTGCTTATTGTAATAGAGATAGATACATAAGCAAATATACAGCAGACGGGGGAAAAACGAACTCAAGAAGTGAAAGGAGAAAGCATTCGTACCAGGCGAGGAAGTCAAAACATAAACTAGAAACTAACAAATGAGTGAGTCCCGAAGCCTCTCTGCAATCGTTTGTGCAGATTTGAACCGGCATCGCGGCCACATCAACCCGTAATCCAAACATATTTGTTTTTGTAATTATGCGGCATTAGCGGCCATGTCTGCTGTCATTAAATCTCAATTGAACGGCAATTTTCATATGCAGAGCAACGGCACGCTTCTGGCAACTCCGCTTAAACGGCTGGGCCGTGTATTTGCCGGCGTCGCTCTGGTGTTGTGGCGTTTTTTCGCGTTGTCTGTGTCTAGACCGGTTTATACGCAGCGCGTGCAAATCGGGACGCGGCGGTGCCTGCGCTTTCAGGAATCCCCAGTTGGAGATGATTTATGGGCGAGTGTACCTTGCCGAGTACAATAACAAACTGATGTGTTCGTCTGAGATCCAATTGGAAGAAAAATCCAAAATATTTGGACTTGATCCTGTAGGCTGGAAGTCGTTAGAGTCGAGTCAGTCTTACAGAAACGACTTGTACAACAAATGGTGAACTGAAAACAAAAAAGCTACTTGGATGTCATCAAAGATGAGCGCGGATATCGTCTGCTGATCAAGTAACAGATACTTATAGAGTTACCGCCCCTAGTGATAGTAAAGGGCTGAGTTGGCTTAGTTCACGTTTTTGTTTAGTGTAAAAGAAAAAGAATAATAATTTCAGGATCCTGTTAGAGAATTGAATGATCCCTTAGGGTACTTAGCCTGGAGATGTGAGACATAAATCCTGCTCGCCGTTAACCCTTGCACATCCTCATAAAAGTTTTGCAATATCTTCAATCTTGCATGGTGCGACCAAATTGTTTCCAAAATATGATGGTAAAATTAGAGGTTCGCTTTTTCCCTCGACTAGCCAGATTTTTTTTTTAAATGCTGAGCTGTTTGGTTCTTTTAATATAAATGTTTACAGTTCGATAAGTTAATTCAAAATAATAATGAGCGTAATATAAAACAAAAACATTTCTAGGCGTGTAAATAATAAATAAACATATATGCTAAGCCTAACATTATTAACACATTTAGGTCCACAATTATATAAAATGTTTAAACCTAAAATTATAAACAAATCTAGGCCTGCATGTGGTCATCAATTAAAACACCTAATAAGTAGGCATATGAAAAGTTTTTAAAAATATACGAAGACTCGTACACATAGCAAAAACCCATCCTCCTAAAAACCTAATTGAGAATATTGTGTCACAAATGATTTCCCATTGGAATAAAGTTTTAGAAAGATATTTTGAATAAACCCATGATAGTCACAGAACGTGACGTTGATAAATAGCCGCAGGAACACTTGGAATCCATTCGGGTTACTTTGTTTTCAAAAGAAAAGCCCGTCTTATTCCCTAATGCAGTGTTTCCCAAACTGTGTCCCGTGGTACCCTCGTGTTCCGCGAAGCCTGAATAGATGTTCCGCGAACTACTGGAATAATTAACTAGTAGGCCACCACGTCAATTAATTACTCTAAAAAATGAAGCAAGTGTTCTGCTAACTACTCAGAATGTGTGATGTGGTCTGTTAAGGACAACGTTTGGGCACCCCTGCCCCAATGGGTAGATAAATATGGTACTTGTTGTATCCTCTCTTGCACTAGAGATTTTTAAAATTGTCTTCTAAGTCAAATTTTACAGTTATAAGTATTTCATATTTTTATTCCGATTTCAGATTCAACATGCGGGACACTTTTGTGATCTATAAGTTTTTGAGTTAACTGATTATTTTACCTAAAAAAAAATATATCGGCTATAACTTAGTAATTGTGTAAGATTACTCAAAGGCTTATAGCGCTTAGCTACCTAACTGACGAACTCTAGTTCAAATCCGATGTAAACTAGTTTTTTTTTGTTTTTTTTTTTAAATGAGATTTGGCTCTAGTTAAGTTTTTTAAGCGCCTACTAATGGCAGATCTCCCTCGAAGTCCCTCCTACCCAAATCCAAGATTGTTCTTAAATGTAATTGGATTAATGCTATCAATGCTGTATTAAAAAAAATTATATATTTGATATTCGCTTTTGGATTTTGGATATCAACAGATTATTCTTTCAATTTGTTTGGTCTGTAGTCCGTTGGATGTTATGTTATGGTGTTATGTTGTTATGTTGGTCTCCTCCAGGCGTAACGACTATGGTTCATCTCGTCAAACACATTTTTTATTTACCTGTGGAGCACTATACTGGAGAGACATTCCCGTCCACATATATCGCAGGTTAAAGTGGCTTTCGCTTTGGTGGTAGAGGAGCCGGCCATTTTAACGTTTGACACACTTTTCTTCCAGAGATGAGGGCCCGTGTTTTTTCGATGTCCACGGTTTACAGATATCATATTACATATATCCTATTACATATATTCTATTACATATATCCTATTACATATACCCTATTACACATATCCTATTACATATATCGGAATTATATCCTATTACACATATCCTATTACACATATCCTATTACACATATCCTATTACACATATCCTATTACACATATCCTATTACATATATCCTATTGAAATTGTTTATACCACCTCGTTATATTTACATGAATAAATTTCTCATATTTCACTATCTAGGCGTACCTGGGGTAGAAAAAAAAGCGGTGGCTGAGTGGTTAAACGCTGAACCTGGGGTCCTGGGTTTGAATTCCGGTGAAGGCTGTGATTTTGAATTTCGGGATTTTTAGGGCGCCCCCTGAGACCACCCAACGTTAATGGGTACCTGGCTTTAGTTGGGGGAAAGTAAATACGTTAGGTCATGGTGCTGGCCACATGAAACCCTGCTAGTTAACTATTGGCAAAAGAAACAGATGACCATAACATTATCTGCCATATTGATTGCAAGATCTGAAAGATGAACTTTACATGTTTTTTTACAAGTACGAGTCCCACTGTCTCGAAGCTACGTTCGTCATTGACGTACATGTATATTTCATTACACTTATTTAATGCAGTAACAGTATCAACTTACACTTTGACATTGGTTTCAACTTTCAGCTGATGGGGCGCCAAAACTGAAGACTGACCTCTTCACGCCATTCATTCTGGCCTTAAAGCACAAAGATGCCAGACTGGACTGTCCATTTGAAGGGGCCATCAGGATCGACTGGTTCAGTAACTACGAGAAGCTGTCCAACAGCTCCAGGTCAGTGCTTCTGTTGATGTGCGTGCATGTTTGCGTGTGTTTGTGTGTGACAGAATGTCTGATAAATCGATGCCGCTTTCTGTCAAGAGACGCCATCTTTAATTTGTCTGTTGCAGACTACATTATTGCAATTTAAAAAGTAATGTCGAGATATACTTGAAACAAGTAATTTCAATATTGATTCAAAATTTTTATAAAGTAATTTAAATATAAGATCCTCATCATTATCTTTCCTTTTCGTTCCTCGTGGAACATAGGGCCTCAGTAAAAACACCCACTCTCCACGGTCTCTTGCTAGTTTTTTAATGGCTTCCCTGCTCTTTCCTGTCCTCTCGGGGCTTCATCTAGTCCACTGTGTCGCCACTTTTGGTCTTTGTCTACGTCTTGTGCCCAGTGTTCCACTCTAAGGCCTGTCTAGCTCTGTTGTTGGTATTTATTCTAAGGGTGTGACCAATCTATCTCCACTTTCTATCTGCACCTCTATATCAGATAAAAGATATTTCTAAGTTAATGTATATCAATTACAAAATGTTTTGTTGACCGGCTCATCTAAAGTAACTGATGACAAAGACGTCACAGGAAGTAGGTCATATCCTGGGTCTCAAGCGAGACCAATCGTTATAGCAGACCTGATCATTCACCTTGTGACGTGGCAACGAGTTATTGGTCTCCACGGACCAGGTGGAAGAGTGTGTGTGTGTGGGGGTGTTATGGGTGTCAAAATCATAATTCTAAAACCTAAGCTAATTCAGTGACTGACGGGATACTATTGTAAACATTCTTAGTGTTTAGAGATCTACTTCGGTACTGCGTCTCATTGTAAATGTATCCGTAGATATGTTGACAATTTACACTGATCCTAGGCCTGTAGGGAATATAAGCTTTTATGTTGTTAGTTACTTTAGGATGTATTGAGGCTTTTAGATGAGCTTTAGAAGCTAGTACATTAAAAGGGGAAAGGTTCTGCTGCCATTCAATATGACCCATTTTGGTGGCCGCCCCGACAGCATATTGGATGCTGGCACGCCAGACATATATGTTCCCCATAGACAACACAGCTAATCCGACTCTAGTAAAGACAAAGACCATTTCTATTTTATATTATAACTATAGTCTATTGGTTAATACGCTCGACTTAAGTAATTCGTTTGTATTTATTTTTTTTTTTAACTTCGCATCTGGCAGTAGCTGTAACAGAGTCTATCAATAAGGGAAATAGTACTAGAAGCTTTTAGAGATACAGAATAGGTTACTATAAACTTGCATAGACATCAAGATTTTAATTAGACTAAAAAGTAAAGTGGCAATAATACATAAAACACTGAACCACAATTTACAAATAATAAAATAAAACAACTTATAAAATACTCAGATAGACTGAATGATAAATCTTCACTATTATTTCAATATGCTAAGACCGATTCCTGTAACTCCGAACGGGTTTGCATGAATCCCCCCCAGCAAGCAAATGACGGAAATGTTTAAGTCTCTAGATATAACATATGGATACAAGCAGGATGATATTATCTTCTCTTTTGAAGGAACGTCTGTAATTTATAAGATAAGATAAGCGTTAATATGTGTGACCTTGTGGTATACATAGTTCAGTACCTGTATAATACACTTTCTCCCACAGGCACGAGGTGTATCCTAATGGATCCCTGTACTTTCCAAAAGTCAGGGAGGCTGACGAGGGGAACTACAGATGCGAGGGACTTAGCATGACCTCTCCCGCGCAGACCTTTACAGCAGAGCTGGCTTTAGCTGGTAAGTGCAAGCGCTACTTTTCTTTCGCTAACTTTGAGACTTGTAGTGGTTTAGTTTCGCACTTTTAGTGACAGCAAATGAGAGATGCTCATACTTTGAGGCAAATCCATAAATAGTAAGATATTTGGTGCCTCCGGTTTACCAGACTACGGAAGTATTGATCAGTTATACATTTTAAAGGAAATCAAGTTCCCCCATTCAGACTTTGCGATCTGTAGGTCCTCTATTTCTGTGGCCAACGGTTAACGAAGGTGTCAATGGCCAGCCCAACGACCAACCGCCTTTACTTTTCCCTTAGTAATGTCAGGTACCAATTAGAGCTGGGTGAAGTCAGAGGCGCCATAAAGATTCCGCAACTAATTATCCTAGTCTTCACCAAGATTCGAATCTGGGACCCCGGTTCGGAAGCCAAGCACTTTACCACTTAGCCTCCAAACAATTGAAAACCGTGTAACAATTTGGCTGCACCGTTGAATGAAATGACAAATAAAATGTGTCCACAAAGAACAGATTTCTGTGCACAACTGTTAGTTTGTAAGTCTCCAATAGAGAGGGTAGAATCTTAGTTCAAATAGAAGCAAGGCCTTTTTAGCGTTGATCTTTTGATGGACAAGGTCAAGGTCATTTCATGATTCAAACACCTCCATTGAAACTTTTCCCAAAATGAGTTCCGAATACTGACGAGAATTGAATTGATTTTGGTTTTCTTTTTGTCATTTGAATGTCACGTGCCATCGGGCGACTGACCTTTGACCTGACGTCTGCTACAACAAAGTTCATTGATAAATTTGAATTTTGTCTCGTTATTTTTTTTTATTATTTAAGTTAAAACATGCACACAAACGCACACACACACACGACTGCACAAACGGCAACATCTTCCTCCCCCCCCACCGTCTAGCTTGTGTGGGATGTGTGGTTGAGTGTGGTTGAGTGTGGCTGAGTGATTAAAACTGCTTGGCTCCCTAGCTTGAATCCCGACTCAACGTGAGTTGTATGTACTGAGCACCACAAGACAGCAAAGTAAAACCTTTATCAGATAGCCCCCCCTCCCCCCTACAAGTCACAAAAGAGATTGAACCACAATGCATAGAGCATGCCTTATAATGACAAATGCTCAATAAAAAAGCTAATTTAAAAAAAAAAGCTTTTTTACAAAATGCGAAATGTCATAAAAGTGAACTATTTAAAGAAACATATTTCTGGATTATTATTTATAAATATTTCATATGTTAACGTCTTTTTAAGCCATAATCATTTTTAAATGAGCAGTGATGCACTGAAGAGTCCATATTAATCCTACTTTAAAATGCACCAATTAGTTTCCAAGTTAATTACCCAATACAATGAGAACAAAAAAAAAGGGATCTTTTTCATATTAAAACATTGTGAATATTTTATAGATGTGTCTCTGAAGCGCGTGCTGTAGAAACTGAAGGCAGGAAAAAAAAACAGACCAGAAAACAGAAAAATATTTTAATATTTCAATAGTTGGACTTTATTAATATTAATTATGCCCTAAGGCAGACTACGTTACTGTTGTAGTGTGTTATTGCAGTGACTTGAGCAATACGAGTTTATTGCAGTGACTTCAGCAATACGAGGTTATTGCAGTGACTTGAGCAATACGAGTTTATTGCAGTGACTTCAGCAATACGAGGTTATTGCAGTGACTTGAGCAATACGAGGCTATTGCAGTGACTTGAGCAATACGAGGTTATTGCAGTGATTTGAGCAATACGAGGTTATTGCAGTGACTTCAGCAATACGAGGTTATTGCAGTGACTTGAGCAATACGAGGTTATTGCAGTGACTTGAGCAATACGAGGCTATTGCAGTGACTTGAGCAATACGAGGTTATTGCAGTGATTTGAGCAATACGAGGTTATTGCAGTGACTTCAGCAATACGAGGTTATTGCAGTGACTTGAGCAATACGAGGTTATTGCAGTGACTTGAGCAATACGAGGCTATTGCAGTGACTTGAGCAATACGAGGTTATTGCAGTGATTTGAGCAATACGAGTTTATTGCAGTGACTTCAGCAATACGAGGTTATTGCAGTGACTTGAGCAATACGAGTTTTTTGCAGTGACTTGAGCAATACGAGGTTATTGCAGTGATTTTGAAAATTTGAGTTTATTGCTGTCGTGTCAACTGTACCTGCTTTTTGCTATGATGTCAACAATACGAGTTTATTGGCTATGTTGTCAAAGATATGTGTTCATTGGTGTGATGTTAACAATAGGTGGTTTTTGTTTTTTTTTTTTGCTTTGACTTTGACTATACACATTGAACTCAAGTTAACAATACTAGAATATTGCATTGAGCATCTTAACATTCAGCTCTAGCAATAACAAGGGCGTATCTCTAGACCAGGAGAAAATTAAGAGAATGTAGAGAATGTCAAACCCAACTTTACAAAATGGACATCCTTTAAAAGATATCAACTCACTTGTCTGTAAATCATGTGACACAGTTCAAAACTGCAATCCTGTAAGATCAGAGACCAGAATTGATTTATTATTGAAATTTCACTGATACATTACGGACTCCCCTTCACGCCACCCTTCTCTGTACCCCCAAACTGTTTGCCATGTAGCTATCACATTCACTTTCTCATATTCTTCAATTATTGTTGGTGCTCCCACGCTCTCCCCCCCCCTCCCCCAATACTCCTGTTTTTTTTATCTAACGTTATTCACTACAGGAGCGATACCAAACACCCAATCACAATGCTTGACACAAACGGAAATTGTTTTGTTTTAGGTGCCGGCGTTAGTCCTGAGGCATTGAGGCGTCGGTGTTTTGTCTTCCTTGTCAACAGTTCCCGTGCTGCCTCAAACGAGGCTCAAGTTAGCCATTTCTCACCGTTCAATGTACAGATAGAACGCAGACACAAAGGGAGAAACAAACAAACAAAAAAAAAAAGATTTAATTATCTCCCTTTCCATGTTGGAATTTCTGCTAATCAAAACTGTTCTTGGATTTACTGGTAAAAGAAAAACAAAAAGTAGAAGAAACGCACTAAAGATGTGTACATGTGAGTAAGTCTTTGTGTGCGCGTGATGAGTAGGTCTCCAGCTCTCCTGATGTCAGATGGTTAAGTGACATCATGCAAACTTCTCTACTGAAGTCACATTTTGAACCTGGCCGTGACGTCAAGTCACGAATGGCTCATGGTGACGTCAAGTCACGAATGGCTCATGGTGACGTCAAGTCACGAATGGCTCATGGTGACGTCAAGTCACGAATGGCTCGAAAATTCCGTCCAATAATTCAACAAAACGTCTTGCAGTTATTAATGGTCGGTCTATAAACACAGAATGGAGGAGGGTGGTCATTAGTAAGTTACACTGTGTACTAGTAAGTCTGAGATCAAATCCTCTAGTGTTCACATCCCCCCCCCCTTTAAGAATGTTCCTATTTATTCTAGGTGCATTTAGTTTGGTTGTATCAACTAAACAGTGTTTCCAAAACAGTTTCCTTAACGGAACGCTTCGCACATTCGGAGTATTTAGCGGAACACTCCGCACATTTTGATTATTAGCGGAACACTTCACACATTCAGAGTATTTAGCGGAACACTTCGCACATTCGGAGTATTTAGCGGAACACTCCGCACATTCGGAGTATTTAGTGGAACACTCCGCACATTCGGAGTATTTATTGGAACATTCCGCACGTTTGAAGTATTTAGCGGAACACTTCGCACATTCGGAGTATTTAACGGAACGATCCGCACATTCGGAGTATTTAGTGGAACACTCCGCACATTTGGAGTATTTATTGGAACACTCCGCACGTTTGAAGTATTTAGCGGAATATTTTACTTATTTTTTTTTATTAGAGAGATTAATTCACAGGGTGGCCCAACTAGTTAATTGTTCCAGAAATTCATGGAACACCTATTTAGGCCTATCGGAACACTAGGGAATAACTAAACATTAGTTAGCGTGTTTTACAAGTAAGAAACAATTCTAAAACGAGCAATAGATAGAGCAGGTAATGATAAGGGGAACTGGTTCGAATCCGGCTGAGATTATACATCCATTTAGTGCTTACATAAAAAGTTTAACAAAACTTGCCTGTGTTTCAAACAGGACCTGAACCTACAACTTCTGGCTTGGCAGCCAGTAGCTTAAACCCTCGACCACCCCGTTATAAAAAAACAAAATTGAACAATGTCTCTTGTAGAATGAATCATGTTTTTAATTTCGTTTTCGATGGACACGATGAATTAGGGCCAGCGCAGTGACCCACATCTTTCATCCAGCCTAATGGATGCATTCGTTGAGTCGATGGTCAAATTTTTGGGTTAATAATCTGAATAAAGTACTACCTTTATCTATCCTTTCCTCGAAAACAATAAAACAACATCCCAAACTAGGCTTCGATCCTAGAGCTTTCGTTTTAACGGTCAGGCGCTTTTAACACTCACAAACTAAGTTCAAATGTTATCTATCTGCACTCACGTTAAAACCATGGACAATGTAAAAAAAATGTTTTTTTTTGTGTGTATTCAACATTTTTTTCTTTGTCTATACTTGTTGCATTATCTCTGCCAGTTGACCGGCTGCTTAGTATCTCAGGAACACAATTCTCTAATTGGCTATTAATTTGCTATCTCTTAACATTTCCGCGCTCTCCCAGTTCGTGAGACGGGGGGGGGGGGGGTGAGGAGTTACGTCACATCCGACATCAGTTCAGCCCCCCATCTCATCCTGCAAGAGGCACAGTTTCTGTATCGCCTCGAGAAGAAAGAAGAGAAAGAGAGGAATCGGGAAAACCTTTTCATCACTTCTATCTCCTTCATGTAAACACTGGCCAGGGTTTTTATTTTAACTGTCTGGCAATCTGAGATTTCTCGCCCGGGAAATAAAAAAAAAATTATCAAAAAAAAAATATCTTTAAAGATATGACCCACAAAAAAAAAAATAAAAAATTATAGGCCAAATTTTTTAAGCATTCCATTTTACATTGTATTGTCCAGGTTAAAAGTCTAATACAAAATGTACTTTAAGGAAATGTTAGATAAAAAAAAAGTTGTATGTTATGCATCTCTCCACAGATCTAGATGACATCACTCCTATGAACTTTGAACCGCGATTGATGATGTCTTATCCTATCGTGATGCCGGTTCAGGAGAGGTTTGAGATCAAAGTGTTCCCACCTGTAGGAAGACCTCAGCCTGTGTATAGGTGAGTGAGTGAGCGATTGAATGAATTAGTGAGTAAGGGAGAACCTGTACAGTCGGGTATGACAAACCCCCAACTAGCACAATTCTAATTATATCGTTTGACATAAAAAAAACAACACTATTTGTGTTCTCGTGATCAAAAGTCTCCTATAGCCACAGATGAGCACAATTAACAACACAATTTAGCCTAACATATATATATAGGCCTATATATATAGAGTTAGATAGATAGATAGATATAGATATAAATAAAAATAAAATTAATGTTTCAATCAATTATTCTATTTGATGTTCAAAGAAGTTTTGTCTGATTAGTTACATACAGTTTTCAACAAACTTCTTTTCGGATATGTACTTCAAAATATTTGATCTAAACTTGACAGACGGAAGAACGGAAGTACTCACTGCACAAAAGCAAAAACGGCTTTTCCCACTGGGGATAATTTTTGAAAATGTCATATTTCTATAACTTATGAGATTCACATTTTAATAATAGTAATAATAATAATAATAATAATAATAATCTTTATTGTCCATATGGAAATTTGTCTTACAATTAGTGCATTACACCAAACAAAAAACATTATAACTATAAGAAACCAAAGTGTACATTCACACCAGACTCACTCATAATTTACATGTGACAAAGTTTATATCAGATTGTTCTTATTTAATGATTTAATTGCCAGGGAAACAAAAGAGTGTTTGTGTCTGTTTGTCTTTGCTATCGGTGTCTTGTATCTCTTTTTAACATGATATAAAAATGTATTCTGATAGTTTTTTTTTTTTTCTAATGCTTGAACTAGAACCGGAAATGAGGTCAACAGTTTGTTTGTTGGTTTGAAAATGTCTGATGTAGCTTTTTGTTTCTTTTCGCGTGACGGTAGACATGTTTTATATATCGGACCGTTGTTCCGGCCATTTTCCTTTTATGGCCTTCAGGCCGTGACCACCTTTGTCATGGCCAGGTACAACGTGGAAGAAGCAGTTGAATAATTAACTTAATGAGAGCACCGTATCCGGTCCCCCGGGCGAATGAACGGCTCAGCGGTGCAGAAATGACATTGGCTATGCCGTTTGAGGCACGCGATAAGGCTTTCCCTGGCTACAACTTCGTATAGTGACACTCGTGGGAGGTAATCCAAGCATTGCGTAGGGGCCCACCAAGAACGGGGGGCCCAGTGATACGTAGACGCAATATGAATTATATAGAGTCAGATTAGTCTGTGAGCCCAGTCTACAACAAAAAAAAAAAAGGGGGGGGGGGAGGAACATACAGCCGCAATTTTTTATGTAGGTCAGTGTGGTTGCTAAGGACGCTACCATCAGACGATAAACAAAATACAATAGCTTCTTAATGTTGTTCAAACCACTCCCTCATTTGAACATATGTTGGTAGTTAAGTGTCACCCCCCTCCCAATGGGTTAAGTTATTAGAACGTATTCAAATTTGTATCAAACATATAGAGACATGTAGAGACATATACAGATATAAAGAGACATATAGAGACATATATAGACATATTGAGACCTATAGAGACATATAGAGACCTATAGAGACCTATAGAGACATACAGAGACATATAGAGACCTATAGAGACATATAGAGACTTATAGAGACCTATAGAGACATATAGAGACATATAGAGACCTATAGAGACCTATAGAGACATATAGAGACCTATAGAGACCTATAGAGACATATAGAGACCTATAGAGACCTATAGAGACCTATAGAGACATATAGAGACCTATAGAGACCTATAGAGACCTATAGAGACATATAGAGACCTATAGAGACCTATGGAGACCTATAGAGACCTATAGAGACATATAGAGACATATACAGATATAAAGAGACATATAGAGACATATAGAGTGAGTTGATATCAGCTTTGTAAAAATGAAAATGATTTAAAATCTGCAAAGTCGTTGGTTTTCCTGGCTGATTCAGGCAACCCATTCCACTTTCTAACAGCACTAGGGAAGACTTTGTTCTAGCATAAGGAATAAGAAACGTGACTCTACCTTTGTGTCTTTCTGTGTATTTCATTTGGTTTTGGTTTTTCTATTTGTAAGTCATAGTTTAGTGTTTTAAGTATTATAGCTACTTTACTTTTTTGTTCTTCTGTCCTCAAGTGTCTCAAAGTTTAGTGAATATGATATTGATGTTAATCTAATCACTAATATAATGGTGAATTTTAAATACTCCAATAGTTAGTTAAGCGGCAATTCACACTTGCAAAACTGTGAAGTCCTTCTAAGAAACAATCTTATGATATAATAGACACCGAATTGATGTTAAGAGATAATACTAGAAAAGTAAAGTAAAGCTTCCTTTTAGACCTTGTGGTCTATAGGGCAGATGATGTAAAGGTCATCTGTTTTTGTGGCTTACGGTTAACGTGTGGCCAGCACTTTACTTTTCCCCAACTAATGTCAGGTACCCATTAGAGCTGGGTGGACTCAGAGGCGCCCGAAGATCCCGAAATTAAAAATCCCAGTCTTTACCAGAATTCGAACTCCGGACCCCGGTTCAGAAGCCAAGACTTTACCGCTCAGCCACCGCACCTCCGAGACAATTTAATGAATATAGCGTTGCTAACAAACATAAGGAAGATTCTATGAGAGAATAGAGTACACGTCTGAGACCTTGTGATAGACCAACGGTTAACGACCAGGGTATCATGTGGCCCCTAACCTCCTTTACTTTCCACTGCGAACGTAACAGAATTCTATCATTGACGACATATTAATTCTATCATTGACGACATATTAATTCTATCATTGACGACATATTAATTCTATCATTGACGACATATTAATTCTATAATTGACGACATATTAATTCTATCATTGACGACATATTTGTTGTTTTCTAATTTTTTCCCTAGGTAACAAAATGTGTGTTTTAAATGTTTACTCCTTGATATCGTAATGTGCCTCTTTCTCTCTCTTCTTGTTTACTCTCCCTCTTTATGTCTCTTTCATCTCTCCTCTTTTCTTCCTCTCCTCAATGTAGCTAAGTTTCTCTTTCTCTTTCACTTCTTCACTCTTCAGCTTCCACAACTACTTACAAACTAACTCACAAAGGACTCTACACGTGAATGTCCAACACCCCCAACTACCCCATCTCTCTCTCTCACACAAACACACACACTAACATAGTCACACTCACTTACACGTATCCATCTTCTTCATGCATGGACCAGACGTCACCATGACAACATCAGTCTGTTTGTTTGTTTGTCATTTCAACAAGTGTTTCATTTTCGCCCCACTAAGCCACTGATTGTGTTGTGACGTATGCTTGGGGGTCGCCAGCCCCCGTGAAGCCGCCTTATCTGGAAGCAGCTGCCGCCCATCTTGTCGACGGGCTAGAGATAATTCCTTCAGAAGATCCGACATTGCATAAGAACCGTCTGGCCGCCATGATGGGAGGCCTCAGAAAAATATCTTGACTTCTTTCAGTAACTACCGTATAGAGATAGCGCTAATTCTAGTTTGGACAAGTTTCTGGGAAGTTTCGTTTCATCTTTTCAGAGAGAATAAAAATTTCAGGCTAACAAATAAATAACAAATATTAAAATTAAGTTTAATCAGCATCGATCTTAAAAAGTAATTGTCACAAAACTGAATCGATTCTGGTAATCGATCCAACAAAAGACAAACATCAAAAATCCTTTCTGGGAAGAAAGAACTGACAGTATCGATCCATATAAATATGAGACGTGGGTTTATTACAAGACTAATAAGAGAAGAGGAGGAGAGGTGGCTGAGTAGTAAAACATTCGGCCTCCGAACCGGAAATCACGGGTTCGAATCTAGGTGATGACTGTTTTAAATTCGGGATCCTCAGGGCGCCTCTAATGGATACCTGGCATGAGTTAAGGAAAAGTAAAAAGGCGGTTTCTCGTTGTGCTGGCCACATGACACCCTCGTCAACCGTGAGCCACATAAACAGATGACTTTTACATCATTTGCTCAATAGATGATAGCAAGGTTTGCAAGGGGTGATTTATATTTTCTAATAAGAGACGAAGGCCGAGAAGGAAAAGAGAGGAATGTGTCACTAGAAGTAAAACCTACAAGTCATGATATGCTTAATTGTTCCCATAGTATCCATTACGTCGCCCAAATTATTCTGTCCTGTATCAAAACATGTGTTGTCAAGAAGAAAAATTGACTGGCGCGACAGTTAACTTATTGTTACAATTCCTGCTTTTACCTTGCGAACTCTCTGTTGATGGACATGTAATTTTGAAAACGATTCTTACAATTTTCCCTGACATTTTCAAAGTACATCTTTGGGGAAAAAAAAAAAACAACTAATATTAACCCTAACTAACTAATTCGTAATACATCGAAATCTCAGGTTTGACCGTTATAATTTTTTCAAAATATAATCGTCTTAAAATTAAATTTGGGTTACTATTTTGAACACTGTTTCAGCGGGAATTCCCGCACTCGACTCAAATGTTTCTTAGTATTCAGAAAAGAGTTGAATGAATAAATAGACGTCTAGGAACATATTGCGCACCGTCTTTAGTAGAAATCATTAGCTGGACTATCATATCAAGAAATAAATATATTGAATAGACCACAATTAGCTCCTTAAAGGAGGATTTATTTATTTATTTATTTTTTTTACAAAACTTATGTCGAATATGTCTATTTGTCTTGCAGAAAGTTACTCATACTCGGATCATGTTGAAACTTTTATTCATAGGCGAGGACCATTCATCCATAAATAAATAAATAAAAAAATAAGCAACTAGTCGATAATTAATTACTGGTAATTATTTTTTCTATACCAGTAAGGGAAATAAATTCTTCAGTATTCACAGGTGTGGCTAAATATGTAGGGTTTTGTCCCCTTGGTTGATTGTACACGTAATTTCTTACACACCCCCGTTCTCGGATCAAGTTGAGACTTCAAAGAAACATTTATCGTACCTAACAAAACATGAATCAATTTAAAAATTAACTAATTACTGGTAATTATATATTTTGTTTGATAACAAAAGGTGAAATAACTTCTACATTATTGTTTTAAGTATGGTTTTCTTTCACTTAGTTAAGCTGTTTTTTTACGACATTACTTTCTATGTTTTTCTTGTTAAAAACTTATGTTACATGTTGAGTATAATATTGTGCTGAATAATGTGAAATGTACAATTATTGTAGTTACGCCACCTTGTCTGCATGGTGAGTCATGTGACTGCTTAATGGCGGTCTGTTCAAGATTCCAGTTGATGTCAGTTATCAGACACAAAAACTTTGGTGTGACGTTTAGTCTGGGTGCCCTGTGACTTGCAGCCCAAGAACCCACGCATTAAAAAGAAAAAAGGGGGTGAAATATCTCTCATGGGAGGCTCGCATCACGCGAAGACGTTGTTTGAAAGATGCCTGACCTGGCATGGGCTTAGACATTTTATTTTTTTATTGTTTCGTTGTTTTTAGGTGTCGATAATAAAATGTTTCTAGTTTTGTTTTCTGGAAAATGGAACCAGTTTGTCTTGACACGTGACTTGTGCTGTATCTACCTGAATCAGCAGAGGGGGCCTGGAACACGTGTCAGTCAGACTGTGGTTAGTCCAACGTGCTAGACACAGCCAACAGGACAAATTACCTGCCAATCAGGTGATCTTACTGTTGGGGGGCCTTGTCATTATCTGCGTAGCCTGATCACTACTCAACGCGCCATCTGGCGTCAAGACTTACAAACAAGCGCAAACTAATGTAGTGCAACAGACAATAAAAGAGCTGGAGTGGCTTCTCATCTTCTCATCTAGAGTGGTGCTGGCTGGGCCCGTGAACTTGTATCTTTCTGTGGGGCATAACATAGAAAATAAGAACCTCAAAAAGCTTCTAGCTTCTTCGAGACGTTTCCTAGACATCTTAGCAAGCGAAACATAAAAAAAATCCATTTGAACAAAAGAAAATAAAGCTTATCTAAAGGGGAATAACTCCGTCCCTAAAACTATATCTACTAATTATGTACAAGTTATTCCCCATATTCAAAATTAAACAAAATAATTAATAACCAATGATTAATTGACTAATTAAGTTTTTTGTTTATTTATTCATGTTTTGTTAGGTACAATAAATAATTATTTAAAATTGTTGTGAACTCCTTACTTGGATTACACTTGAGACATAACATACTTCGCTCAATAACTCAAAGTGACGCCAGAGATGAATTAACAACGAATTATAACTTTAATAAAAGTAATCAGGATAACTGTAGTTGTAGTCAACGCATCAAATGTTAACTAGAAAATATTTACATAATTATGGAAACTGACTTCTATATTACTTATATTGGACGACTAGGCTCCCAAAACTCAGGCCTCTGACAACAATAACAAAAAACCAAGCGCTGTCACTCTGTCCCAACCAATGGACAATTGAAAAAGATATAAATAAACATAGAATTCTTTAAATCTTACACCCAAGATTCTCTCAAGTGTTGTTTACAATATTATATACAAACATTGTCACCACAAAAATATCAACTTGAACGGAAAATGCGTGAGGAAGAAATAGCGTTAACAATAATTTAACGGAACAAAATTTAGCCATATCTATGAATACTGAAGTATTAGTTTTCCTTGTTGCTATTAAACAAAATAATTAATTACCATTAATTAATAGCCCAATCCGTTACTATTTTTAAATCGATTCATGTCTTGTCTATGCCAATGAATTATTGTTTGAAATTTCAACTTGATTCGAGAGTGACTTTGGGAGAAATAACGTACACACTTTTTACCAGACAGACAGACAGAGTGAGTTGATATAAGCTTTGTACTAAAAAGTATTTGGATGTTAGATTTGTCCGATATTCCTTACGCTATAAGATTTAAACTCCAGAATCCAAGTATTTCATTGTTTTTCAGCCCTGAAACTAAGTTCTACAGTTCTAAAAAAAAATTACTGTGAAGTAGAGTTTGGTCGAGAGAGAGAGAGAGATAGATAGATAGATAGATAGATAGATAGATAGATAGATAGATAGATAGATAGATAGATAGATAGATAGATAGATAGATAGATAGATAGATAGATAGATAGATAGAGAGAGAGAGAGAGAGAGAGAGAGAGAATAACTTCCTTAAAAAAATGTGAAAACAATATCATTGAAATGTAATATTCCGTTAAAAGCAGCCTATTTAAAAATGAATATTGTCCATAAATAATTCTCAAATTGTTTTCAAAAATCAATCTCTGGCCTAACTCCATTTTCCTTTCCAATGAAATGTGACTTTAAATACATTTATAGATTCCAATTAAATGGGGCCAAAGTAAGAAGAGGCATTTGATCCGGCTCAGGTAACGAAGATTTTGTAATGCCAAGAATGTAAAATTAACCTGCGGATTTTTAATTTTTTTTTTTAAATAAAAAAAAAAGGGGGGGGGTGTCAATCCCAGGTAATTCTCATGCCATCGGAATTGAAGTGTTGAAATAATTACTAATTTAATTTTCATGTCATTAGTTTTTGTGTTTTTTTGTTTCATTTGCGCAGGTGGCTTGACAGAAACGATAGAGTTATTTTGGAAACCGGACGAATCCATGTGTCGGGCCCCAACCTCGTTTTCGACTCACCGCAAGAGATGGATTCCGGGAACTACACATTTGTGGCCAATAATACATCCGGAGAGAAAAAACAGAGCGTCTGGGTGATCGTGTCAGGTGAGGATTTGCTGCAGATTGTCTTTGCACGTACCACTTGGATCTCTTGTCATATACACACGCAACACTCACACGAAAGCACACTCGCAAGAACATACATTCACACGAACATACCCTCTACACAGCGAACACACACAATAACATACACTCACAAGAACATACACACACAAGAACATACACTCACAAGAACATACACACACAAGAACATACACACACAAGAACATACACTCACAAGAACATACACTCACAAGAACATACACTCACAAGAACATACACTCACAAGAACATACACACACAAGAACATACACTCACAAGAACATACACTCACAAGAACATACACTCACAAGAACATACACACACAAGAACATACACTCACAAGAACATACACTCACAAGAACATACACACACAAGAACATACACTCACAAGAACATAGATCTACACTAGTAACGTGTTAATGAAGTCCACACCATGAGGCCTAACGTAATGACATCTTTTCAGATATGTTTTTACAAAGCGTATATCAACCTGCTCTGTCTGTCTGTCTGTCTGTCTGGTAAAAAGTGTGTACACGTTATTTCTCCCACACCCATTCTCGGATCAAGCTAAAACTTCGCACAATTATTCATAGACATAGACAAGACACGAATAAATTTAAAAAAAAAAGACAATTAGATAATTAATTAACTGGTAACTCATTTTTTTTATAGCAACAAGGAAAACTAATACTTCAGTATTGACATATATGGCTAAACTCTTTGGGTTTAGTCCCCTTAATTAATTGTTAGCGCTATTTCTCCCTCACGCATTCTCTGGTCAAGTTGACAGCAGTTGAACCCCACTGACCTTCCTACAAAGTGATTGAATAGAAAAAGAAGAATTTTCTAAAAGCCTTATCAAAATGTTTTAAAGTTCGCATGCACCATTCACCATATACCCCTAGATCAGTTCCAGTGGTGCTCTGCACTCTCAAAGCAGCATTCTTATTTGAGAACCCTTCGGTGTCAGAGTTCAACACTTGGTGTATACTGGGATACATTTACCTCTCCTCTAATGAGACAGAAAAGGTTAGCTCTTCTCTGGCGACCCCTTGAGACGTGACCCTGCAGGGGGTCACGAGTATCTATTCGAGAGCAAATGTCAACTGTAGGTATGCGTCTAGGCGCCCCACTGAGAAGGCGGGGAGTGGGGCGCCCCGTTAGTCCCAAATGTATGCAAACGAAAAAAAAAAGACCGTGTGTTTGAAGTTTCGGTTCGTATCCTTGTTCCCGTATTGCTTCCACCAATCCAATCGTAGCATTACCCGGCGGCCAGTCAATGCCCTTACCGGCACTTAGCGTCACTGAAGGAATTCCCGAATGAGCTAAAAATAACACAAGGCATGTCTGATGGACATTGTCTGAGAGTGCTTAACTTCCTGTTTGGAACTCTGGGAAGGAGACTGACCTTCAAAGAATGCATTACACGTGTCACCAATCCTTCTTTAAAAAAAAAAACAAATAAAAAAAAAAACGTGTTTACTTTAGCGGACAATTAGAAACCTTTGTCCTTAGGGTAGACGCTCGCTGGTCAAAATGTTTTGTTTCTAGCAATCTAACAGGCGGCAATTTGTTACGCCCGCATAATACGTTTTTCTGAAAGCTTTTAATAATAACAATGGTTCAAAAACCAAAAACCAAAAACAAACCTTAAGACACTATATACCTCAAAATGTATACGTACCTGTACTCGACAGTTTGTATACATCACTGCTGAAGTGAAGATCTGAGGTTCAAATTACACCATCCAACATTACCTAGCAAATTAAAAAAAAAAAACTTGATTGGGTTCTATAAAATAATTGGCTTTATAAGTTCATTTCTATCGCCCTCGATGGTTCTACCCCGTCCTAATAGTCAGCGCCATTCATTAACCCTTTACCACCTTCGTCACCCCTCACCTTAATATTTTTTCTCTCTTAAAGAAAGTCGTAGCGTGTGGACAGTGTCAAATAAGAGCTATTAGATGGACCTCCCAGTGGATGAACGAAGAAGTATTAATTAATTAAATCCCTTCAAGCATCGGCCAAGAGCGGACACTGGTCGCCTGTTCACTGAAATTGGCCATTGGCCCGAAACAGATTCCACGGCATGCGGCCGATGATGGCCTGCGTGTGGTCAGTTTGTGAGCTGACCATTACTCTGACCTCTTGCTAATGACGTCCAGGAGCAACTCCAGGATGGACTGAAAGCAGTGGCCATGTTGTCCGTCCAATTAATAAAATTGATGGACCACCGGTTCGTAAAAACCACAAGTGGTCATTTGAAGAGCGCTAACTGCTTTCACCGTCTGAGGTCGTGACCCTGGACGGCGGCCAGCACTAGGCAATTAAAAAGAAAGCTAATAACACTCATACACACACACACGCGCGCGCACGCCCTCATACACACCTACACACGCATTCGGCAGAATTTAAAAGTAGAAAATTAATACATAGACAACATTGTAGTTTTAAAGTTAAGAGTTTTACGTTTCAGATGTTCATTGAGATTCGAACCCTGGAACAATAGTTTAGAGTGCTTAAAACACGACCAGGCAGCTGATCAGATTGCAAGTAAAAAAATCAGAATTACAATAAGTTCCTTTTTTGAGACGTTCAGATGAGTTTACATTCGCCTGTTCCTGTAAATATACTCAACACTAAAAGAGAACTTAAATAGACCACCGTCAAACAATAGCTTTGTCAGTGTTTATTTTGGCAAAATATGTAGGTCACATCTGGAACTGCATAGTCTTTTTGAAATATTGCATTCTTCATTAATCTTAAGACTTGAAAGACTAACTCTTCATTTACACACTCTGGGCATAAAAAAAGGTCTACTTTTTCTTTCCCTCACTAATGTGACAAAAAGTATATGTATGTTATATCAGCGGCTGTCTTTCTATAGTGGTGTCACTTTTCAATGCTGTCAGTGGGAGATATCGCCCTCGTGAGATGTTCAATCCGCCGTTTACCGAGCCATTAATTTTTATCCGCCACTTTCGTCTTGCCGGTCTGCAGTGTCACATCTCTCCCGAGACAAGTGAGGATAAGCCAAAACAACCTACTGAAAGACAACTCCGCCAAGCAATCGTGTATCCAATGTTTTTGTTGGTTCTTTCCCCTTGTCCCGTTCTACGCCTATCAGAAAGGCCTGGCTTGTGTTCAACATTATTTTAAACTCGGCAGAAATAGAATCGAGTTGATTTTTGTTTCACCCTGACATATACACTTTTTTTTTTCTCATTATTATTCTCGTTTACAGTTCCCCCGATCATCAGTAGACACCCACAGTCCATTACCATGGAAGAAGATAAAGCAGCAGTCTTCAACTGTCAAGTGGCGGGAACTCCTCACCCTGTGACGTCCATACTTTGGCAGAAGGATGGTGTCCCCTTGCCATTGGTTAGTTTTTAGATTTACTAGCCCTTGCGCCCGTCAAATTGACGGGAGGAAATTAATGTATTTTAATACAGTCTGTAATTATGTAGTCTTTTTTTTTTTTAGTGTCTGGAGATTGTCACTAGAAAATTTTATTTGCAGGCCATTATATAAAGGTTTTTAAAAATATTGAAACCAATAAAAGCAAAATGATGCTAAGAAATAATGAATGTTATTAAGCCTTGTAATTCTACCATTAATACATATATATATATATAAACCTCGTTGAAGAATGGTTTCTCTAATTTCGAGATCTTTAGGACGCCCCCGAGTCTACCCAACTCTAAATACCTGACATTAGATGGGGAAAGTAAAGGTGGTTGGTCGTTGCTCTGGCCACATGTCACCCACTTTAACTGTCAAAATTAGAAAAAAAGATGACCTTGACAACATCTCTACCTTATAAATCGCAAGTTCTGAAAGTAGCTGTACTGTTGAATGATCTTAATCATGTGTACAGTAGCTGTACTGTTGAATGATCTAAATCATGTGTACAGTAGCTGTACTGTTGAATGATCTTAATAATGTGTACACTAATTGTGTGTGAACCATTTCTTGTATTTCTCTAGGGATCCAAACATTTTAAAATCCACACGAAAGACGGAGTCCTGAACATCACAAGTGTCCGAGGCTCAGACGAAGGGAACTACGTGTGTATAGCCAACACCACCGGACATCGAGTCCAGCTGTCCACTCCTGGATTTCTAAGAGTCACAAGTCAGTAATTCTATTTCTGTAGAAAGATCTATACTAAACAATACATTAAATCAAGACATATATACTTGAAGTACACTACACCAGTGATATGGGCCTGATTTTGAGCTGCTGCTAGTCTGAATGTATCAGCGCTACACGCTGACTAGGAAATTTGAAAAATGATCAAGACGTCTTCGTGTATGAACTCTTTATGTTGTCTCTGTTCTATTTATCTGAATGTTTTTGTTGTTTTTATTTGAGAAAGAAGTACACGCAGTAACAAAAACTTCCAATAAGTATCAATGAAGCAGTTTAGTCTTCATCACGTCAAAAATCTGGCAACATTTCCAAACTAATAAACAGCTGCTGGTTTCTATCAAACTTAACAATATTTTGCGCAGATGCAGTCTATGACACATGTGTTGGAAATTAATTTGGTCTAAGGCCGAAAATGGCCGGGCATCACTTAACCAAAACGTTTTACTTCAACCAAAATACCCTCTACATAAACTTGCTTATTGAATAGCTTATTGCCAGTAATAAAATCAATATAATTCAAAAGCCTTGATACTAAGATGATAGGCTTCTACACTCCAGACTTGTCATACAATGGAAATGAATAATATTAAACTTCACTTCTTTGCAGGGAAACTCAAATTTAACCCTCCTCTAGATGAAGTCTATAACCTGGAGTTGGACAAGCCGGCCAGCATCGTTTGCAGGGCAGAAGCCCTGACGCCGCCAAAGATTCAATGGATAAAAGAAAACTTTGGCAAGACCGGCAAGGACCAGTTCAAAATTCCAGACCACGCGACGGAGGACAAAGGAACTCTCCACTTTCCAAAAGTTCTGAAGTCAGACGAGGGGAAGTACCGCTGCGTGGCCAGCCAGACACAACAAGGATTCATCGAGGCCATAGTTATAATTAAAGTCGTTGGTAAGTTGGTACATTACCCTGCCTCAAGGCGGCACACGGGTGGAAACGAGCGTTGTGAGTGCAGTAAATGGGTAGTAAATGGGCAGTAAATGGGTAGTAAAAAAAGACTCCTGTGGGAGGGTCTAAGGGAGTGCCAGAGTTTCCCCATTGCGAAGTTGTAAGAAAGCTTCCACGATCCTGTCCAAATCCAAGGCGTCATTTCTCCAGGCACCATTTCATCAATGGCGAGTCCTGCACGATTAACTTGGTTAACTATAGGAAAATGGCGGGTGTTTCCCGGTGTACTCGGCCTTCAGCCACGTATTCTTGTCCGTGTGTTTGGAGTGTCCGACACTTTGGAAATAGCTGTGTTATAAATGAACATTGTCTTGGACCACTTCCAGGCAAAGTACTTTGTTCAGTTAGGCTTACAAGCCTAGAGTTTCAAGAGCCTCTAAATTCTTTCAAGAGTAAAACGGTAAGTGGGCTTCCAGTTCACGACAACAAATTGCTTTGATCTAGATCTTGGACAGAATATATCAACTCACTCCTGTTATTCCTCCAACACCCATTTTCGGACCAAGTCTATACTTTAAACAATTATTCATCGACATAGACAACAGATGAATCAATTTAAATAAAACATTTTATTAGTCCGGCAGATATATGTAATTATTGTCTGATATCGAATAAGGGAAAGAAATTTTACATTATTGAGAGATCTAGTTGTTTGTGCGTATTTTAAAATATTTTTCTTGTTGAACGTAACAAACATGAATAAATATCACAAACAGCTCCTATATAAAAACACTCACACAAATGATTGCTTATATTGGCTATATAAGTGCTCTTTTAGTAGATATAGTGACAAAGCTGCATTATTATTTCCAAAACCCGCGATATCTGAATGTCGGAAATCAAAATGCTTTAAAGGCAATTCTAAGTTTTTCTGTGTATTTCTTTTTTCTGCTCTTCAGTAAAACCAACTTTCAGTACCCGGCCTCCGAACATGACGACTGCATTTGAAGGCCAGCCCATGATGCTGCACTGTGTGGCAGTGGGAGATCCCAACCCCCAGATCTTGTGGGATAAAGATGGCAGATATCTCCCAGCAGTGAGAGCTGTTCCTGGAGTAGCCTCTTCTAATAGATACACAGTAAGTAGAGTGCGTGTCACTAGATGCGCATGTGTAGCACATAGAGGATAGACTGGCTAATCTCACTGTCAGGTTCTTTATTATTTGGAGATGTCTTAGAGCCGTCAGTTCTCACTTGCATACAAAAACTTGATAACTTTAGTTCACTGACATATATACTTTGTTTATGAACGTTAGTGATGAAAAGTGAATGACAATTGTTAGGTACCTCCGTGCTGTGTCTAGAGGGGATAAATCCAGAGTGGAGATAACCCTTCCTGAAATCCTTGTCTTGCTTTTAATATTCAAATTCACAATATCTAAGTCAGAACTTTAACTTTGGATGAAACAAATAACTGAATTGCCTCCCTTCTCCTACAGAAGACACAGACTGACAAGATCTCAGTCATGGCACACACTTAACGCTTTTTGTTTTCAAATATTATTTTTAAATATACTCCCATTGTTAATTTACTTTTAAAAAGAGATATTTATATGTCTTTTAGTTGCAACAAATGTAACACGATCATTTTAGTTTTCTGCCTTAAAATGTACTCTCCGCAATGCAATAGAAATAAGTAGAAGAGAGCCAAGAGCCTTATCTGTTTACAAATGTAGTGAAAAATTATCATTCTTATTCTAATGATAGGTATAGATATATAAGTGAAATATCCATAGATCTATACTACATACACAGACCTAGGTTTGCATATAAATCTAAATATGTTTATGGACTGATATTTATCGTTATGTGATTCAATCATACCCTATATATTTTTTTCAAAATAGATTTTCCCCAATGGAACTCTTCTGTTAGACAAAGTTTTAATCGAAGACAAGGGGAGATACGGATGTACAGCTAACAATACTGCTGGACAGATCCGAGCTGAATTCCATCTAATAATTAGTGGTAAGTTACTTCCCTTTGATAACGTAACTGAAATCTCGAATACTACACAGTTAATTCAATAATATTCATTCTGTTTCAATATCTTCATCAACAACTCAAATTAGGCTCATTTCTTTAGTTTTATCCTTTATGTGTTTGACCCGACAATCGATATTAACAAATGCAAAATGTTTCCCTTGTGTCATAACAGAGCCCCTCGAAAAAGAAGAAAGCTTTGACATGACCAAGACTGTGATCATAGCAGTGTGCAGTGCTGGGGCCTACCTGGTTCTGGTCATTGGTCTGACTGCCTACTGCAGCTACAGGCTTCTGATGCAGAGGAAAAATAGGAAGCAGCTTCGTAAGTGATCAGAATTATACATGCAGCATATGTTCATTATAGTCAGCATTTGATCTATTGAGCCAGCATATAATCAATACAGTCACCATATGATCCATACAATGAGCATTTGATTCATTGAGCTAGCATATACTCTCTATAGTCAGCATAAGACTTAGTGAATTATCTGGCGACGTACTGGGTGTAGCCGGTTTGTAAAAGCTAGTATTTAAATAAAACTACCAAAGAATGTTACTGAAATAAGGAGTAAGATATATAACAACTTAACTCCATTGTTAGAAAAGAGAATCATCAATTGCTTATATAGGAGAAAAGAGAATCATCAATTGCTTATATAGGAACCCTTGCCTATATGACCAGTTGCCTATATGATCACTTGCCTATATGATCACTAGCATGTATGGCCCAACGTATTTTGAGAAAACTATTCTAAATAAATATTTTGTTAAAAGATGCTAGAACACCAATGGACTGTGCATACCAACAAGCGTTCTGTGCTACATGGTACCATTATATTATGACACATCAATACAGTGTTACACTAAAGAGATATTCACAATTCAGAGGGTAAAAAAAATTTTTTACGATAATTTATGTGCACTTTTTAAAAGTAGTTTCCTCTTTCCCTTTCAGACCTTGTGGTCTATAGGTCAGATGATATAAAGGTCATGTGTTTCTATGGCCTACGGTCTACGAGGGTGTCATGTGTCCGGCACAATGACTGACCAACCGCATTTACTTTTCCCCAACTAATGTCAGGTACCCATTAGAGCTGGGTGGACTCAAAGGCGTCCAAAGATCCCGAAATTAAAAAAAAAAAAAAACCAGTCTTCACCAGGGAAAAGTACTGAATCAAATGTCTAATCTCATCATTGTATTATAGAATAGCTGTAAGACGATGATATTGTATCTAAGCCTTTTGGTACTTTTATTTATTTAATTGTAAATCACAACTTTACACTCTAATTCTCTTTACGTTTTTCTTAAAGGCCTACAATATCGCCCCTCGATGTATTTTGCATGTTAACTGGGTCAAATAAAAAAAAAACAAATTACTGTGATTTACTTAACTATTAAAGTTCTATATAAACAAATGTTCTTAAAAGTATTGCAAATTATGATTTTTTTTATTTCTAAATTAAAAACTTTTATGATGACAGTGGCTGCTCGTGGGCTCAGAACTATGTGGGCGAAATGGTGACCTATTTTTTATTCAAAGTGGGGATAGGAATGGGACATAGTGTCGAAGTGATTACAAAGTCACCACTCCCTACGAAAGTGTATTCAGTATCCAGAATTCAAAGAGAACTAGTTGAGTCCTGGAACTCACCCAATGCATCCCAGCGCTGCCACTGTCTAATTACTGTCAAACTTGTCTTCTAAGCTATAAAGTAGTTTATCTATTTCATTTCTAAGTGAACAGTAAAAATCTGAAACTTGGAACAGGAGAGTTCCATCACCACAGAGAACAACATGAATTGTTAATGAAAGATCGAGACTCTGGCTTACAGTTCCGGAGCGACAGTGACAATCGCTCTCACGTGTCTGGGATGAGTTCGCACCAGTCACAGTCCTCGGCCTCAGCTTCAGCTGCAGCGTCGCACATCACAGCCACGGTCGCCGCTGCCGCCACAGCTAGGTGCCAGGCTGCTGGCCTTGACAAGTTTCACTTCCCCAGGCAGGAGTTGCAGACTTTGGGGATTATTGGTTAGTGCATCTTGTTAGTTCCTTTGCTTGGTTGTAACTCTTCGAGTTAGTTTGAAGGAAGGGTCTACATCTAAAGGTAAACTAAGGCTTAAAGTTAAAAGATAAAGTGACCTATATGATCCATTGGCTTTTCAAGAAAAATGCAAATATTGTAAAATTTAAGTTTTGAAACATGGCAGTGGTTCTAGATCGAGAAATTATCTGCTTTTACCTTACGGTATAAAGTTTAACCCAACTCGATTCAACACTGGTATTGTTGCCCTTATAAATGTTCTATTTTGACTACAAAGCTTCTTCCCCGGTAAAATTAGAGAAGGGTAAGGGTTGCCCCAATCAGCCAGGACATCCGACAGATTTAACAGATCTTAAGTCATTGATTAACAAGTTAGAAAAGATTAAACATGGGTACGAAAGAACTTCTGTACTCTGTGCTGAATTTGGCTATAGACAACATAAGCAAAACCTTAAGTACGGCCCCCAAGCAATAGAAAAATGGTTCTAGTGATATTTTAGTTCGCTTTGTAGGGATGGGCAAAAGTTAACTAAAAAGTTACAAACTTTTAGTTTAACTAAAAAAAATTAATAAGGCCAAAGTTTAATTACTTTTTTTTTTTTTTTTGGGTTAAAATCGTAGTTTAATCATTTTTTTTAGTTACAAACTAAACAGTTCAATTAAAATTTGTAAAACTTTTCAACATGTGGTAGCGGTTGAAATGCACATGCCTGTTTTCTGGTCATGTGATATTAACGACTTTGATTATAAAAAAAAAAACCAAAACACAATGATGTAGTTTATAACTATTTTGTCAGTCTGCATTAGAAGAGGGTAAAAATTAAATTAAAACTTTATGATAGCGCTACTTTCATGCTTAAGAACATAAGGGAAATAACTCATTTTCCCCTCTCATATATAGCATACATAGCACACTTTTAGGTTCAGGCCTATAAATATTATTAACTGCAATGGTATTGATGCTTGAAGAGGGTTAGGGGCCTCTCCAAAAATCCAGCTGAGTGCATCCACTTACGTTAAATCTGGCACTGGCATCAATGCCGCCACAGGCTACCGTAATGTTTTGAAAGTTCATCACTATATCCTCCATCTTCCTCTGCTAATTCCCCTAATTAGGTCAAGGCAGGTAAACATAATCCATGTGCTGAATTTGGCTATAGGCCAAATACGCCAAGTGGTTAAGTTAATCAACCCTATAAATGTATGTTTCAGGTAAGGGTCAGTTCGGAGATGTGTTTTTGGCCAAAGCTCGCGGCATCTGCTCCATGGAGCCAGCGACCTTGGTGGTGGTGAAATCTCTGCTGGTGAAAGGGGAGGCCACTACCATGGAGTTCTACAACGAAATGGAGATGTATAGCAAGCTGGAGCACCCGAACGTTGTCAGGCTCCTGGGAGTGTGTAGGGAGGTGGAGCCACTGTTCATGATCACTGAATACTGTGACTGGGTAAGTGCCTTTAGTAGCGTGTGCAACAGATACTGTGACTGGGTAAGTGCCTTTAGTAGCGTGTGCAACAGATACTGTGACTGGGTAAGTGCCTTTAGTAGCGTGTGCAACAGATACTGTGTCTGGGTAAGTGCCTTTAGTAGCGTGTGCAACAGATACTGTGTCTGGGTAAGTGCCTTTAGTAGCGTGTGCAACAGATACTGTGTCTGACATTGGGTAAATGTTTACCTTCTGTAGTGTAAGCAACAGTTTAAAAACACGTTAGGCTATGCACTGTCTTGCAAGTCTGATCAACTTTTCATCATTGGTCTTATTATATATTCGTCTATCGTGGTTTGATGATGACCACTTTTGTCATCCATGGGGCTGAGTGCTGGGGGTGTGTGACTAGTGACTTGCGCTGAAAAGTTTGATTAAAGTGAGGAGGATTCGCGCAACACGTCGAGCTCACTCTCTCGCAGTAAAGCCCATCCTTTTCCAGAAGCAAGATTTGGTCAAGACGCCCGTGGACGAGTTTTGGTGCAGTGAATGACTTTCTGTGTGTCTTGTCCAGCTCTAGAGTGCTCCACAGCACTGTGCTGATAGTCGCCTTTCTGTCCGATTTGTCTAGTTTTGTGACGTTTCACCATTGGTCTAAACATCTTACGTATATATTAAAGCAGTGGGCTATTTGAAGACATTTGTTTTAGTTTGAGATTATTGTTGAATTAGCTTTGGTAAAACGTTGATTTGATTTAAGGTGAAACGACATTTTTCTTGTTGTTTTTTTTTGTTGTTGGTAGATGTAGAATACTTGTATGTATCATGTCACATATAATTTTCAATGGCTGTATTACACAAAACCTGTTCTTTGTAATTGTCTTAAGTCGTCCTAAGAGTTGAGTTGACATATCTCTTGAAACTCTAGGCCCAAGGAAGCTCCCATCCACTGGCCTTTTCGAGAAACTTATCTGACTGGGACCTAGAGCCGTGTGGGTGTCCGCCATGAAACGACCCCCGATTGACATGGTTGTTGGGGTTCTCTTCCATTCCCGCCACTGCAATGGACTCAGTCCTTAGGCTTCCCAACTGGAGGATGGGGGGTGTACTGTTTCTTCCTTTCATCTCCTTTTACGACTATTGCCATCAGCGCTCTTCATTAGATTAATTAAAAAATAAGCTCATGTGAAATGTTAAAATGTATTTCATTTTCTTATTCTGTTTAAGGGTGATCTCAAACAGTTCTTATTGGCTACCAGAAATGATAACGGACGTCGCAATATGACGCTTAGAGTGCCTCCCCTTTCTTCTCTCCAAAAGCTGAAGATGTGCCAACAGGTTGCCTTGGGCATGGAATATCTGGCAGGGTATAAATACATTCACCGAGATGTGGCAGCCAGAAATATTTTGTTAACGTCCAGACTGGATCTTAAAGTAAGTTTTCATTTAGCTTTTTCAAATACTGCATAGTCATTGAGTAAAAACATAGGTATGGTATACAATTGTATCAAGCCAAGCATTGTCCTTGCATTGCTAGGAAGCATATGAATGATAATCTAGATTCTATGTCTTAAGTTAATGAATGATTAATTTCTCCTTTTCAGTCCTTGGCTTCAGACACTGTCTTCTTTGAGCTCTTTGTAGGAATAGATTTAGATATCTTGATAAGATACATTCAAACGTTTTGTTGGCCTTTGTAGGAATAGATCTAATCTAGATTTAGAGATCTTGATAAGATACCTTCAAATGTTTTGTTGGCCTTTGTGGGAATAGATCTAGATTTAGAGATCTTGATAAGATACATTCAAATGTTTTGTTGGCCTTTGTAAGAATAGATCTAGATTTAGAGATCTTGATAAGATACCTTCAAATGTTTTGTTGCTTTGTAGAAATAGATCTATTCTAGAGGTCTAGATCTATAGAGATTTAGATACCTTCAAATTTTAAAGTCAATAAAAATGTTTAAAGTAACTAAATGTTACCTGAATATGTTCAAAAAACTGCATTTTTAAATAAAACAGAGTATCATCACAGACATTTACATTTTAAATTAGAGAATAAAAAATAGTAAACTCTAAACTTTAATTTCAATACAATCAGTATTCAATCACGTCTGTCTTTAATGTGAGAAGTATATATATATATATAAGTACATGTGAGGAAATTCACCTTAACAAGACTTATATGTTAAAATTACTTCAAAATGTAAAATATTTGACAAATTATTTGTTGCTTCTAGTATTTTTTTTGTAAACTTGAAATTATTTGATGTGTTTTAAACTTGCCTATATATTTGTGTTTCTACTTAGGTATGCAGCCTGTCACTGAATAAAGATGTATATGCCAGTGAGTATTATCTTCACCCTGCAAAGCAAACATTGGTACCGCTAAGATGGCTGCCCCCTGAAGCTCTGCGTGACTCTGAGTACTCATTTCACACAGACATTTGGTCCTATGGTATCTTCATGTGGGAGGTGTTCCACCTGTGTGACCTCCCATACCGCCTCCTTGGAGACGAGGAGCTCTTCAAGTCACTGTGTGGTGCAGGGGTAGGGGCCAACACTCTGCCCCTGTTAGACTTTGCCGAGCATTTCCCCACACAGGTGAAAGACATCATCCGACAGTGTTGCATGATGCCTCAGTCCAACAGACCAACCTTTTCAGATCTGGTGGTCACGCTAGGTCACCTATTGACTAATGGCGATTGCGTCTGACTCCATGCACACTAGCCTATATAAAAATTACAGTACAAGAGCAATACGCCTGCACAAGTCAGACGTTTTTAAAAAAAATAGCAATTGTAAATGATGAGGACATTGGTTCATATTTCAGCTTCTATTCCCAGATGATTGTGGAAATAAGACAATGCTTTGTGCTTACAGGCAAGCTGAAACTTTAAGACTAAATAAAACAATTTGAACAATTTTTATGTTCTCAAAACTTGGAGGACAATATGAATGTACATGCACTGAAAAAATCCTGCCTAGCAAGGCAAGATACAGTTGAGCTTTTGTAAGTTATATATTCTAGTATTTATATAAACATTTTGATATGTAAATATCCATTCGCTAAAGCTTTTTTTTTTAACATTATTCACACCATGTCACATTTCCTAGACACTGTTAATTTTTTATCTGCATCTGGTACTGAGTGCTGGGTAGCTCAAGATATTGGAGAGTGGTACTAATGTAAACCATCATTTCTCGTTCCATATGCTAGGACAAATTAGTACAAGTGCTCCTTCTTCCCTAGTGCTATTAGAGCATGGAATGGGTTGCCTGAGCTAGCCAGGAAAACCAGTGATTGGCAGAATTTAAGTTATTGGTTAATATGCATGACTAAATGCATGACGCGTAGGACGTAATCATCTTCTTTTTTGAAGTAACGTCTGTATTATATAAGATAAGATTAGATTAGTTACTGGTCAGGCTGAATGCAAATACTCCTTTCATTAATCACCGAAAAGAAACACAATTGCTGATAGGTCAAAGTAAACAAAGTGTTCCTATAGCACTGAAGGTTTCAATTCCTCAGACAGAGAATGTACCAAATGGAAAGGAGGGTTACACAGTAGATGTGATTAGGGAGGCACACTTTATTATTTATTTATTATAGATAAAAGTTGTTTTATCAAAGACACATAATAAAACTGAATGTATACCTAATTGACTTCAATGTTTGCATTTTTTTTTTTCTAGATTAAATTATATTCAAAAGTATTTTACATTTGGTAAACAATGTTATCTCTTACTGTTTGTAAGTTACACACATTTGTTTTTCTTGTAATGCTGTCTATTCAATTATGTAATTTGTATAGGATATAGTGTAACAAGAGAGTGAAAAATGAAAACTCTATAGAAGGCTTTGGTTTGCTCACCACCAAGGGCCTTAACTTTATAATGTATATTCACTTGAAGTGAACTCCTGCTCCCATAAATATTTTGCTTCCAATTAATAGCAAAGAAAAGTTATCTCCCTTGGTATTCAGTTTTCAGAGGCACTTAAGGAATATTTGATAGAAAATAAAATATGACTGGAAGGATGAACTATTAGAACTAGATTAAAATGAAAAGTCCTATGACTAAATGGAGAGATCAAGTCCTTGCAATATCCATTGTTCTTTCAAGGATGCTAATGTTGGTGATGCACAATTACCTTCTTAACATATGTTACATTGAAGATAAATAAATAAAAAACTTCTTGACATGTGAGTGAAACTATATGTGATTGTTGATAAACTATTGTATAATGTATGCTTTAATCAATAAAGATTTTAAAACTAGTCTGATGATGTGGTAGTTTATTGATATGGTATAGGTGATGAACTTGTGGCATTCTCAACAAGCAAGATGGCTGAATTGTCATGGGGCATGCACTTCGGGATGGCATCATGATGGCCCTGAGTTCCAACCCTACTCACATCTGGGGCTAAGACGTAATAAAGCTTCATAATTGAAGGAACGTAGAAAAAACAAAACAAATGAAACTTATAAGAAAGAAAAAAGTCTCTTAGCATACAGGCTTGAGCTTATGCTATCTCTGAGTCGTTAGACATAGAACCCAATGATAGTTATTAGTTGTACATCTTTTTCACTACAGCATTTAGTTTCAATTGATGTCCTTTGTCGACACATGTGTATAAACTTATTTTTACATTTTGTTTACTATGTAAAACTTTGTTATAGTATTAAACAATTGTATGAGAGTAAAAGAGAAATGAATATCCACTTTTCAATGTATGGACACAATGTTAACCATCTGAAATCCCCTTTCTCTATTATGCAAATCCATTGTTTCATTTGTATTTCTTTATTTGCATTCACCCCATTCTGTTTTACTGTACATGCCTGTATGAGTTTTTTTTTGGTTATGTCCCTTGTGTTTCAACAATGATGTGATAAATAATGTCAGTTTCTTTTTTTTCATTCTCCTCTTGACATAATTTAAAGAGTTGTATGTGAGACACCTTGAGTATGCTTGTATATACATGTATAGGTAGGATTAAACTATTAAAACATCCATGACCAACAAAGTGCGTGTGTGTTTTAACCTTATTATTACCATCTTCATTTCATTTTCCACAACTGTTGAAAATCAATAAGGTACATGTTTTGTCAACACATGGGCACAGATCCAGTCACCTAAACTTTTAAAACTAATATAAGTACCATTTTTTGTGACTTGAAGTCCAATCAGTACAGATCCTGTTATTCAAACTTAAAACTGACATGTGCAGTAATAAAGGATTCTTCCCTAGTGCTATTAGAGCATGGAATGGGTTGCCTGAGCTAGCCAGGAAAACCAGTGACTTGGCAGAATTTTAGTCATTGGTTAATATGCATGACTGAATGCATGACGCATAGGACGTAATCATCTTCTTTTTTGAAGTAACGTCTGTTTTATATAAGAAGGATTATAGTTCAGAATTGAGATCCAAACCTTTCCTCAAGATTCTCTTAGTACTATCTCTTTCTATGAAACTACACATGAACTTTCTATGTTCATCCTGGGTCCTGATGTAGGACTCAAGTAAGAAAATAGAATTGTCTTTCAAGGCAGCGAAATATCATATCAATATTTTGAGATAAAGCTGTTCCATTTGAATAGCACTGCAACAATGGCATATGCTCGATTACCTTAATAAATGTCAGCATGATAATTGTATACAAGTATAGTGTATAAAGATTTCGGAGGCACAGTGGCTGAGTGGTAAAGCTATTGGCTTATGAACTGAGGCGCCCTGAGTTTAAATCCTGGTGAAGACAGACTTTTTATTTTGGGATCTTTAGGGTGCCTTCCAGCTCTAATAAGTACCTGACATTGGGCAAAAGTAAAGGCGGTTGGCCATTGTGCTGGCCACATGATACCCTTGTTAAATGTGGGCCACAGAAACAGATGACCTTTACATCATCCTATAGACTGCCTGGTCTGAAAGAGGAACTTTACTATTTATATACATTAACTCTTCCATGAGGTAAAAAGAAAATGAAGTTAACCTTCCATCATTAAGATCTAGCTCAACATTTATTTGAAAAAAGATGAGCATCCAGCCTTGGCGAATTCAACTGGATCAGTTTAAAATTTTTTTTCTGCATCAGATGTGGAAAGTAAAAATACTGCACTCATTCTGAATTAAAGAGATTGCCATTAAGCTTTGTTTTCTTGACAAACTCTAAATGTTGAAAGAAGTTGGTTTGATTGGATGAAATGATTATAATGTGAATAAAGAGTTCCTTTATATGTCAAATAGTAAAATCATTGGTAGATGCCTTATCTGAAGTCTGCCAATTAAGAGTTGACTTGAAGCACTTTTTTTTTTGCTACTTAATGACAATTCTTTGGCAAGGAATAATAAAAAAAAAAACATGACTAGATTTTTCAACTGCTAAATCTGGGTGGCCAAATTAGTGGTAGAAAATGTTTCTTCAGTAGACAGCTGATGTTGATACAATAATGACAATTATTGACGAAGCAATGTGATAATTACAAAAACAAAACTGATAGATGCAGTGACTGCTCTCTTAAATTGAAACTTTTTCAAACTTGTCTTTGAATTAATATAGTTGGCAACAATCAACTTACAATAATTTTGTTCTTAGTTGAGATTTAGGAAGGTGGTCTTATAACATGTTAAGAATATGGTGGTTAAGAGGTAAAGTGTTGAAATCTTAAGTCCTACCGAAGACCTGAGATTTGAAATGTTTATGACTTCCTCAAGTCCACTTCTCTCTACACCCTATATTTTAAAAGTTATCATATGTCCCAAGTTTTAAAACTTATCATATGCCCTATAGTTTAAAAGTAATATTATGCCCTATAGTTTAAAAGTAATATTATGCCCTACTGTTATAAAAATAACTATATGCCCTATATTTAAAAGTGATGCAATATGTTTATATTTTGTCTGCTCTTTAAAAGTACAAAATGTGGTAAAGAAAGGGAAATAATTTCTTTGTGACTTGTACAATTAGACATTAATAACTCAATAGTATTCAAAACATATAGTAGCACAATCAACTTTATTTGCTATTCAAAGGAAGATTCATTTATACAATTGACTTAGATCAAAACAGACATGAAAATATGTGTGTTTTAATATATCAGAGACATTGGCAGATTTACTTTATGCATTAAAGTCTACAACAGTGAATCAAAAACCAAGGCAGAAGTTTATCAAAACCCAACTTTACCCAGCCTGCTGTCAGTCTTAGGGTTGGCAGTAATGGCCTGAACAGCAACAATGGCTTGATTGATGTGTGTTTGTAAGTCCCTTAAATCTCGAAGATGGAGAAGTCGAAGTATCTTGGCTGCTTCTGTTATTATGTAATCTGTACAGTTAGAAGAAAATAAGGTACAATTTCTTTTCAAAGCAAATTAACACTTGAACTTATTGACAGCAATTTTAACCCAATAGTTCCCATGTCCGGTTAGGAAAACTCCTTCCCACACCCTAAGCAAAGAGGGGTGACTAGGAATAAAAAAAAAAAAAAAAATTTACATTATGAAAAAAAAAAAAAAAAAAAGATCTAATACTAACAAATAAACAAACAATTTAAAAAATAGAATGATATGTCTAGTTTAAAAAATATATACTTTTATTACCTTTAGAATATAAAAAAGCTTAAAAAAACCCACTAATTTTCCAACATGAGGGCTTATAGACTGGGGCTATGGGCCTGTTCGTTTTCCTCATTTTTACTAAAAATATAATTGATAATCTCCTAAATGATATGAGACTAGAAGAAATCTTTTATTTAAAAAGTTTAAAGCAAGTATATTGAAAAGGGGATTTTAGAAACATTCTACAGCAGTTTAGGACAAAAATGAGAACATGTTTTCACCTGCAGAAAGAGCTAATCATGTTGAATGTTTTCCTTTAAACAATCTTGAATTGAATTTTACAGGAATTCCTTATTCAGTATTGTTATCTGGAAATTTCAGCCCACCACTTTGCTTACAAAACATGCATATATAAAAACACAACCCTAAAACCCCCAAAATTAATTAGCTACACTAAAATAATTCCAGTCTGGAGCTGATATAGTTAGTATGTCTTGGTGGAGGGTGAAACAGCAACAAATGTCAAAATTAAAAAAAAGGACCTACCTCCAGCTTCAAACCCAAGCTCAGTTTTATCCAGGGGTATGTGTTCATCCTGAAACAGAACACAGCATTGGCCATTCAATATGAACTCAATGTTGTTGAGTCAAGCTAAATACAACAAAATTCTAAATTGTAATAGAAAAATGTCTATCAAAAAATACCTATAATGATTGATAACCATAGATACGTATAAACCATTACATAATTTTTAAAATTTTATTGAAAATAAGATTGTGTCAACTCTCTGCCTTAATTAATTAATAACTATTTTACACTGGTGAGGACTAAGATTTTTAATTTCGAGATCTTAAGGGCGCATCTGAGTCCACCGAGTTTTGATGGGTACCTGACATTAGTTCGGGAAAAGTAAAGGCTGTGATGGTTGAGTGAGCATGTTTAAAAGATTTTTTTTTCTCAAAACAATACAAACTAAAAAAAAAAGTTGATGTAACAACAATGCTATGTACCTTTTCTTTTGTTTTTCCTGCAGAGTCTATAGCCTCCTGAGTAAATTTTTCCTTGATAACTATACAAATAGCCTGAAATAATAAAACAACATTCTGCTATTGACACTGATTTCACTTAAAGAAATTACAAACTTCAAAAACATGATACCAAACATGATCATTTCTAGAAACACTAATTAATTACCTTTAACATTTCTAAATGATTAGAATGTGGAGGAATCTGTAGCATCATGGCTAACGAAGTAATGCCAGCTTTGAACTCTGGGCTGTTGACTGAGAAGAAAAACAAAAAGTCAGTCATACAGCAGGTTGTGTGCTCCATCAGGTCAACATAGCATCCACTTTAAAGTTAAGAAACAAACATATATATAACTACTAATGAATTCAATTGTAAATTGAAGCAGCCAAAAAAAGAAAGTTCTTTTAAGTTGACAATCTTATTTTAACTCCCCTTTATAAAAAAGTATTTGTGACACTGTATTAACCATCTTTCTACACACACACACACAAACCACTACCAGGTTTACAGATTAAAATGAAAGCACTAAAAGAACAGGAAATAATGGAGAAGCAGTGGATATCCTCCCCCACATGCAAAGACAGAAGAAATAAAACCCTAGTCCTCCATTAAAAGCAACAGCAAACAACACAGAACCAACAAAATCCTGGACAATTAGATAAACAATTAAAGTGGAAGGGACAGTCACAGAGGGAAAAAAAGATTCACCAGTACCTTCAAAACAAATCTACATTGAATCATAAAAGTTCTCATTGATATTATGAAACATTTTAGTACATTGAAAAGAGTGTACATTTTTTTTTTTTTTTGTCAACAATTTATAAAACACAGAGCCAAGAAACAACAATCAACAAACTTAACTCTCCGCAATTGAAGTCATAAAGTGAAACACATTCTAACATAAAGCCAGACATAAAGAAAATGCGTAACTTACAGTCAAGATTATCTAAAGGATTGATGGACTTTGACAATTGCTGTTCTTTTCTTTCTTTAAAAGATTCTGGCGTGGCACTCTTATACTTGTCAACTGTGAAAAACAAATACACAAAATCAATAACATATTATATTACAATGCAACAGTTGATGCCCCAACTACAGCCTGTGAGCCACCTCTGGACGTATTCCAACTCCTTGAAGTTTCTACCCACTGTGCATAATGAAACTACAGAGAATAGGTTACATCACACTAAACTTATTTTTTGGATGATGCAGCCTATGTCACGCATGTTGAAAATGTAAATCTGCTACCCCTCCCCAGGCTGAACATGGTTGGGCATCACTGAAATATATAAATTGAAGACTCAAACTCTAAAGTTGTCAAAAATAATAGAAAATTCTAGCTTTACTTTTAACATCTACATTGCAGCCATACAACAGGAAAGTTTTTTTTTACTTCACTTCAAAACACTTGTATCAATATAAAGGACTGCAATCAGGATAAAGGATAATCCTAACTCTACTTAGAACATCTCTTTAATGAAAACAACATACCTTTCAGACTTAAGTTTAACCAAAATTATAACCACTGCGAATGATTTTAATATGTAATCAATGCAGTTATAGTTTGGACATGTAATAATAAAAAGTAACTTTGATTCAATATAATTATTGGCTATTCGCTACCTTGATCACCATATTCAAGTCGGATAGCATATCCTAACAGCCAATCTAACAGGGCTTTTCTGTCTGATCCGTCATGTGGACTATTGATTTCAGTTAAGTACTGAAAAAAACAAAAACAACAATGTTCATATAAACTAGAAAACTAAAATACATATAGCTGAATCATATGAATAAAGTTTATTGTCAAGAAAATTAAAAAAATGGCTACTTATATAAAAAAGAATCAATCAAATACAATTTCAAAGTTCATAAATAATTTGTTCTTTTTTTTTAGTTTATGAAAAGTTCTGGTAATATATATGGTCCGAAGGAGAATTACACATAATGAAAATGGAAAGTATGATATGATTAAAATAATAATAAATAATAAAGAGGAAATACTATAAGCAGCTAGCTGTTTGCTGTACAAATAAAGTGATGGTAAGCTACATTTTTTAAAAGGTATAGGATAATTTTTTTTTTCACTTTTAATTAACCCTTAAAACGCGTGTGGTAGCTTAGCCTCTAAACATCAAAATTGTAATTCCATTATGTATGCACTCATTGTAAAAAAGCTCAGCATTTTAAGGGTTAAACACTACAGAATCCAAGTTTTCTAAGCTCTTTCATTTAAAACACCAAATAATTTAAATATAGATGAAGTCTTGGACTTTTAATTTAGGACTTCAAACTTTTATTTTGTTTTTAATGAGTGAATATCTAGTGGTAACAAAGAGACTTGGTATGAAGATCAACTGTCGCGCATTGAGATTGTTAACATTAGATCTCAATTCTTTTTTATTTATTTGGCAACAGTGACATTCCATTTAGTGTCCTTGACATTGCTTGGTTTATCCAATTAAAAGTGCTAGTTTGCTAACTGATTTTGTCTTGGCATTATCTTTTTTCAAACCTTTAAACATTAGTATAACTTTAAGAACTACTAGTGAACATGTGGATCACCAATAATGTAGGCTATTGCAATGTAAAAGAAACAACAATACTAATAACATACAGACTGAAAGGCTTTATTCCATTCATTAGATGCCAGATTTCGAAGTGGTTCCCTGTCTTCAATTTTTAAATGCCTAATTTTTTGATCCTCTAACCATAAAACAAGAGCTCTAAATCTTCCTTCATCTGTGGATATACAAGATAATAATCACTCAACGAACTGTCAGACAAAAGCAGAAACAAATATGTGCGTCTCTGAATTATAAACTTTTAATAAAGTAAAAAACAAAATAATAATATAATTTATAAAGTGCTGTTAACAAACAAAATGTAGGCTCAAGGTGCTGTAATAACATTACTAACACAAACACAACAGCTAGAATGATAATTAATCTAAAAAAGTTTTAAACAGATAGGTCTTAATGTTCTTCTTAAAAGTGGTGTAACATGTTGTCTGAGATCAATGGGGAGTGAGTTCTAACCCATGAGCACCATTAGAAAAAATGATGAAAATGCAATGTCTACTATCCATAATAGTCTTAATTAGATATAGATCCATATGCATGTAGAATGTAATTTATAGTACTAGGTATAGTAGATCTTTATTTTCATACATTTGAAGATCTACACCTAATCACGAGGTTGTATGAGAATCTTCAAAATGACAATATACTATTAGAATTAGCTTAAAAAGAACCATGTTAGCATACCCAGCCACCATCACAGGTAACAAATTTTCCATTTTTTTTTTGGTTAATATTACACAGCAGCAGCTTCAAATACATCAAAGCTATTGTCTCAGATGAGGGAACGAAACCCGAACTATTGGATTGAATAGCACAATCTACAGCAGCCCTTTCAAAACTTCAAATAATATGGAAAAACAAAGGCTTAGCCCTCGGCACCAAAATCGGACTGATTCACTAATGTCTGATCTAAAAAAGTTAAATTGAATTTTCTTATTTTTGTAAGTTATCTTTTTTATGATTATCATTCATAGTTCAGTGTTTACTCTGAAATTGTCAGACTGTTTTAAATTTATTGTTTAGACATAGTGATAGATCTAGAATCTAGATCTAATCTACAATAATCAATCTATTCTAGACAGGGGTGCCACCCATGAGACCAAGTAAACCCTGAAACCCGAATTTCCAAATTTTACAAACCCTGAAATCATAAACTCCAAACTTTACCAACCCTGAAACGTATCGCATTTACAATTTAAGCACCAAAATTTTACGAAAGAAGAACAGTTTTAAATTACTACCTAGATCTATATCATAATATGCCCCCCATGTTTTAAATATGTAATTAGTAAGCCTATCATTATAATAAATAGAGTGTGTGTATTTATTGATAAATACAAGTAATACAAGTTAAGAGGATTTAGTACAATTTTATATTAACAATGTTTGTACACCCCCCCCCCCCAAACACAGTTATTTTAAATGATGTTTCTCTCTTAACATTTTTCCCTCATTATTCATTTGAAGCAGCCTACTTTAATCAATATTGATAAAACTGATTCCATCAATGTACATGCATGGACCTGTAAATCTATTGCAACAAGATAAAATTGATTTTGAGATTTAGTCCAGATCTACTCCAAAATGAACATTTAGATTTAGTTTCTAATATTTAAATGTAGACCTAGATGGCTAGAATGTGGTGGACTGCTTATGTAATACATAATTTTAATTTATTTGTATAAATCTATTGACCAATCGATCTATTTTTTCTAGCCTCTAAGTCTTCAGGCGAACGCAAATTTACTAATTTAATTCTTCAATCATTGATTCTAGTTCTGATCTAAAAACGATGTAAATATCCTAAATCTAGATCCTACTTCTATAATACTCTAGACCAATATAGCTCTAGACTAGTCTAGAAATAGGCTAAGGCTCTGCCTCTATCTATGTCTATATGGAACCTATACAAATATTAAAATATAAAACACGGAAAGAAAAAAAAAATTCTCACTCGTGAATTATTTTTTCTTTCTATTTCTAGATCTAGGACTAGCCACTAGGTACGCGAGTAGATCTAGATTATATCTATACTAAATACAAGACTTTACAGTCTAGGTCAGATCTAGATTGATCATAGAAATAGATCTGACTCTAAATCGAGCCGATTCGAGGCGCGTTCCGTAGATCTAGATATTCTCTATAGATCGAGAATGTTTACACTTTTTTGTCACTTAAAAAAAAAAAATACGTACTGTACCGATAAATAAAGCTTAGTGCGCATGCAAAGTGAAAGTCTAGCGAATCGCGAGATATGAGACTGGTAGATTTTGTTTAAAAATGGCGGCTCGCGCGATCGGAACTAGCAAACTAAAATAAACGGGGGAAAATGACATGAAATTTCGAAAAAATCTAAATCAACTAAAACCCTGGATTTTAACAAATTGTAGAAGGCAAACCCGGAGGGAGGAAAATCGGACCCCTCGAAACCCGGATTTCCGGGTTATTCTGGAAAAGTGGCACCCCTGATTCTAGATCTATAGTAAAGAACCATTTCCAGACACAACGTAGTTTCGGTCACGGACCAGACAGCTCATCATTTGTCTCCTTGCTTGTTTATTTGGATAGTTAAGAGAAAACTTCCTGCATATTGGGCATGCTCTATTTCCCTACACTTCTGTCAGTTTTATTATGGGTCAAAGTGACCTGGTCTGAAAATGTCATTTTTTACCTTCCCTGGATTACCTCAAGTGGCTTCCGGGTTAAGGGTATTGTGTAGAGTCGAGTCATGATGCATCATCCAATCAAAACCCTTGTATTATGCTTCTATAATGGACAGGAAACAAGTGTGTTTCACTTTCTTTTCTGATATTTAAGCCTAAATAAAATAAGTGAGGGGTGTCTGGTTGGAATTACATTTGCACGAATTGAAACACCAACCGCATGCAGTAAAACAATGTTGTGTCATTGTGACAAATATGATAAGACAGATTTTAGGAGTCAGTTATGGATCTAGAGATTGGGGTCTCAAACAAGGAAATCCTATGCCGAAGTGGGAGTCGACCACTTGTGAAGTTGTAACAGAGCGTCACATGAGTTATGGGGGACATGTTCTACGGAAAAGGAATTATGCATACCAGGAGTCGCGAGGACATATTGGAGACCAATATGAGGAGAGCGCAAACAGGGACATTCTCGTATAGCTTGGGGCCACACTTTCACGGAGGACCTCAGAGCAGTGGACAACAGGTGAAAAAAGGCTTCAGACATTTTCAGTGACAGATCTTTGTTGTGACAGATTGCAGCCCAATGTGACGATCTGTGCGGGAGAATCACAAGTTCACAAATTTGTCTAATTGACAAGACATTGTGACCTGGATGGATGAATATGTGTGTTTTGGATATGGATAAATGGATTGTGTCTGATCAAATATTTGAACGGGATGGATCAAATCTGATCTATCTGCCTTTTTTTTAACAAGTAGCGCAACTACACAGGCTCTATGATGGACGTTCTTTTTTTTCACCTAGTCGATCAATAATTATTAGCCATCTCCTCTCTCGTTCACCCGCTTGCTCGGTGAGCCTGTGTCTGACATCATCGATCAATAATCGTTACCTGTTTGTAGCATGCTGAATATGACATAAATTTAACATTATAATAAAATTATAAAAATAATAACACTTTTAAAATATTTTTTTTTCTGGTTGGTGTAACAAGATGTGCTGTCCGATGGTCAGGGAAAAAACTCTATCTGGTTGATGTTACACTTTTCGATACCTACCCTACACTCCTTTGACCTCAGATTTATTTTTAACTATGCATTGGAATACACCACGTTATAACCAGTTTTTGAGACAAATGGACAAGGATTTCATTATTTCATAGATAGTCTGTTTTTTTCTAGGTTTAACCAATAATAATAATAATAATAATAAGGATTGTCTTCGAGTCCGAAGTTTAATGAGGAGTGCAGTATTTCCCGTGGCTGCGCAGCCCTAGCTGTGACCTACATATTTTGCCACATTCTGGGCAAGCATACCAATATGGAGCTATAAAACCCCAAACATGAAAAATGGCATCAACTAGGCTTATACTTATGGGTGTGCGGAAAGGGTACTTTACTATAGAATACTACTGAAAATAATAAGAAAATCTAGAATCTAGACTAGATTCAAAATCTTATCTATGAATATTATGATTGATGATGCTTGATTGATGTATTCATGTAGTCTACATTGTAATGTAAATCTAGATTCTACTTCTACTACTTAGTGAGTTCTAGATTCAACTTAATTCAAGAGTGACTAGAGTCTAACTAAGACGACTAAGTCTAATATTTTTTATATATTTTTATTTTTTTATTAAACATTTTTTAAATTGAAATCGATGTAAAATTTACCGTTTATGTCAAAGCGATCAACTTCAGAACATTCAAGAGCCAATAATTTTCTTTTGAACATGGATATTTTATTATGATTACGATTTATGTTGACTCGGACTCCAGTTGAAGTTGAGCAGTAGCAGTACCACTGCAGTGTTTAGCAGACAGATCTTGACTTCTACTAGGACTAGATTGTCTAGATCTAGATCTCGTTGTAGAATCTAGTCGAGATTTTATTTATAATGTCTAGTATTACTAGATCTAGTGGTCTAGACTTATAGAAATATCTTGCCTAAATCTCATATAGAATAGATTTTAGAATCTAGGTCTACCTGTAGATCTAGAGTTCTAGATTCTATCTATGATTCTGTCTACTAATATTCTAGTTATACATAGAGTATAGAGACAACGGAAAGGACTTGTCAAGAAATCTGAGTAGTGTCCCTTGCCGCCCTTGGCAAATCTAGATCAACATATCTAGAGGATTTGTTAGACCCTAAAAATACTCAGATCACCAGCCTGCACCCTGCGATTTGTTCACTATATTGTAGGCCTATAGTATTTATTTTGCCATGGCCCCCATCCTTATTTTTTTTTCTAACTTATAAAAATAATCATAAAAAAAGGCCAACAAGTAAACGCTGCCCCATAATTTTTTTAGCCAACCTATTACGATCAATCGGATCGTCCCGTAAATTCTAGTAGGCTACATGTAGGTCCTTCACTCTCCTTCCCCGCTTTATAAATAGTCAGTGGCGTCTCTAGCCATGTGAGGGTGGTGCGGGCCGCACGGGGCATCATGTGATGAAGGGCATCAAACTGAAAACAAAATTTCTCAGTAAAAACTGCACACATTGTACATACATGAACAAACATAAACTACTGAATTTGGTTAAAAAAATATTTTGCCACTCTGTTAATATTATGAACGTTGCTCACTATTGAAAAGTCTGGATGGCGCTCCTATATAGTGCTCTCAGACAGAGAAATCGTTCTCTCTGGTTAAAATGGTTGACGGCAGGGATGAAAGGTAAAAATCTGATAATGAAATGAATCTTGGATATCATTCCTTTTCTCTCAAAGCAGAATCTAGCCCTCAATAGGCATCACGAACGAGTTGAAGAAGAATTGTAAAGGTAAACTCTCTTAAGTAGGCGGAGTGTTCGTTGCTCTTCAGTTTTAATTTTCCCACCTATTTTAGATTCTTGATCCTTGAATTAACTGAAATAAACGACGGGTAAGTCTACCTTCAAAAACTATGATCGTCAATTCGAGACTGCGCACTTAAATGGAAAACATTAAAAACATCGATAACTATTAGATGGAAGGGCAACACTGAAGCCATTATTACCTTCAGCGAAAGTAAGTGTTCTGATCTAAGGATTAATGCAGACTGTCAAAGACGTTTTGCCACAATAAAAAGAAGCTAAGCAAAAAAGGTGAAGATTCTGTATAAACAAATAAGAACGAGCTACGGATTGAGATTTATTCTTCCTTGGACGTGATAGTTCAAGAAACAATCACCCAATTTGATCATATCATGATGTGGTAGGTGAATATGAATTTTGTTGCTATCCCAACTATTGAATCCTCAGTTTGAAATCAATCTCGATAGTGCTCTTAGCAACATTGACAAAAATAAATTTCGTCTGGAGCGAAACAGGCGTTAACAGTTTGTCGCAATTTCTTCAGAAGTCTTTGAACTTCTCAAACAAGGACCTGTTTGAAATCTTAAGTTAACAAAAAAAAAATAATATAAAGATATCAGCTAGAATGCCTCTAGATGATTCAGTTCTAAATATTGTCTAAATATTCGTGATGCCTATTGAATGTCAGATTTTGCTTTGAGAGAAAAAGAATGATGTCCAAGATTCTCTTCAGGTAGAATTATCAGATTTTTACATATTTCTTATAATTGCGGTAAGTATGGCTATATGCGAGCGAAGTTATTCAGACTTATATTAAGTTGATCAAGAATTAATACCAATCAATGATGCCCTTCACTAAGTAGGCAATTGGTTGAAAACAGATTTTGATAAAATTATTGATAGTTTTGCGACCAAGAAAGCTCGTAATATTTATTTGCAGTATATTTTGTTAACGTATAATAACGTATTTTCGCTGTTTTATATTCGAAAAAGGGGGGAGATTATGAGGAGATGCCGCACTGGGCATCAAACACCCTAGCTACGCCACTGTAAATAGTGTATTGTTTATACTATGTAACTCTTCGTCCTCGTTCAGTTCTTGAAATGTTTGATAGGATCTATGATATTTGCAGGCCGGGGATTTGAAGTAATATTTGTGTCGCACCCTTCCCCCTTTCTTTTTCACTTAAAATTGCCGTTTCAAAAAAAACACAACAACAACAACTGTGACATTTTCAATAATGTTTTGTAAAAAAATATTCTAATATTAATTTATAGGCCCTTACTACATTGCAAATAAACCGATTTGAAGATACCCCACATATTTAGATTTAAGGCTTTGAGGATCACCGCCGAAAAAAAAATATTCGAAAAATAATATTTTTTAAAAAAGCTCATTTGTAAGAGTTATAGCCTACTTGTTCAATAGGCATGGTTGTAACTTTGTTTGGTTACAGAGCTATAATTCAAAGCTCTAACAAAAAATTTCGGAAGTGGGAGGAGAAAGTAAAAGGACCAATTAGATTCTACGCTATATTTATTTGCATATTTAGGATTCAAGCATAAATTGTGAGCTATAGTCCCAAAATTTATTTAACTAGAAAAATAGCAGATAGAGTAAAGGTTGTCAAAAGGCGACTAGGAAAAGAATATTTGGTTTCAGAACTCTTCTATATCTTTACTCTTGTACTGAAAAATTTCGTATGAATTCTAAATTTTCCAAAGCAAGGTCTTTCTTTAAAAAAAAGTATGATAAATTCGTGTGCAATTACCTAAACTCTATCGCCATATTTGACTATTATGTTTTAAAACGTCATGTTTTCGTGAAAACGATTAATCCTCGCTCCTTTTTATAATTTCTGCTGATGATTGCATTTGAGATTAAGGAATAGGGGTGGGGCGACTCGATATAAGAATTTAATTTATAGCATATATAAATTATATTAGTGACAGATTTTTAAAGAAATTTCTTAACAAAAAGAAAAAAAAAGTATTGGTTAGTACGATGGGCGGAAGGCGATTGCATGTATTGCCCCTCCCACCTTGTACAACCCTTTTTCATTTTATATTTACTAATGATAACATTTGAGATTAGAGTGTGTGTGCGACATAATATACAAATGGGTTCACATATCAATACGTAGCTTATATTATACAGATATTCAACTAATTTTGTTCACAAACTATGATTTCTCCATAAAATAGGATCGCCCCCCCCCACTCAGTGGGCTAGAGTGGGGAGGCAGTAGATGCAATCGCCAACCCCCCCCCCCCCCATCCTTAACCCCAACGAATCGGCCAAGATTCCAGAAGGGGAGCGACAATTTAAAAATTATATTTTAATTCAACTAATTTTGTTCACAAACTATGATTCCCCCATAAAAGTAGGACGCCCCCCCCCACTCAAATGGTTTAGCTAGGAAGGACAGTAGATGTATTTACCCCCCCCCCCCCAAACAAATCGGCAACAGAGCACGACATAATATAAAGATCCCTTAAAAAACCAATAACAAGTTTCAATCATATAGATATTTAATTTAAATAATTATTTAGAATATTGTAAATAGTGCTATGGCTCGAAAGTTTAGGGAGGGCGGGTTTGATGCCATCGCCCCCTACCGACCCTACCAAATCTGCCAACATACTAGAGGGGAGCCAGATAATCTAAAAATAGGTTAAAATATAAATAATTAGTATATATTATCATAAGTAATACATTCGTATAACAGTTGTGTGAATTCTATATTAAAATTCGTTCGCCCACCTCCCTATCGGGGGTCGGGGGTCGTCCGAGTGGGGGGGGGGCGATCGCCCCTACCGCCCACTCTCCTGGATCCGCCAGTGACTGTATCAAGCACATCCAAGACCGTTCACAGATTATATTTTATAAGTGGATCAAGATGGGTTTTTAAGTAATAAAAAATCGGTTTCCAACTGCATTAGATCGAGGGACTCAATATTAAAGTCCTTTATCGTTAATATGCATGACTGAATGCATGACGCGTAGGACGTAATCATCTTCTTTTTTTGAAATAACGTCTGTATTATATAAGAAAAGATAAGAAGTTAAAGGACCTTGTGTTGTCTTCATTGTCTCTGCAAAAATGACCTAATTGAATCAAAGATAATGCGCTCATTATTATCTCATCCCCAAAAACATTGTCATTTAAAAAAAAAAAAAAGAAAAACGTCAGATAGATCTAGTACAATATTACATAAACAAGTGGAAATAAGGCTAAAGTGGTTTTTATTTTTTCAAGCTTCAGCTCTAGAGATAAATCGTAAAATGTTAAAATGTTTTACATATTTCGGATGTTCCTTCAGACTTGAAAATAGTTTACTTCCTAGTCCAAACCTCCCGCAGGACTACGGGGGAGAGGATCGGGCAGAATTTGAACCCTGAACCATCAATAAATCCGAACGACAGTCCAGCGCGCATACCGCACAACCAGGCAGCCGTCATAGATGGCCAGATGTTGTCAGGTTCTTTACATCAGGGCGTTACAACCTAAAACCTATTTAATTAAATAACATTAATTAGATATCAAAGTAGTTTGCACTCTAGGGGGTGCGAGAGACAAATTATTAAAAAAAAAAAATCAAAATAAATTCTCATTATCAAAATTCTAATCACGGGGTTTAATAGTCACGTGATTTACTACGTCATTACCCACTGGAATTGTTTGATGATAATTTTTGACAGTTTAATTCAGTGCATTTTGTGAGAACGTAGGTCATAGTCAAGTACTGAAGCCAAGTTGTTTATTTACTTTAATTTTATTTTCAGTTGTAATTATACAATGGAGTTGAGATGCTACAGAAGGATCCTGGGTATCACATTTAAAGACAGCATAGCAAACAGGGGCGGACTGGGTATCAAAATCGGCCCTGGCATTACCATATAAACCGGCCCATAAATGGCATGTCATATATTTTCGGTGTGGCGGGGGGGGATTTTAAACCCCCTCCGCAATTTATATATGTATATTAGTGTGTGTGTGTGTATGTAATTAATCTTCATTACATTCTTATCTTTCATTCTTTTAAACGTTTTTTCTACCCTAGAATACTCTCTTCCTATAAAAAGTGAAAGGCAGTACACACCGCCAAGGGACAGCTAGGGAGTCTGGGGGAGCGCTCCAAGCCCCGGATCCAAGCATTATTTCCGTTATTTTAAGCTTTAAAAAATGCATATTCTGAGGTATCTACAGTGCAATTAGCCAGCTACTCTTCCGCTAAAAAAAATCAAAAACTAATTCTTCTATTAACTGGAGTCCAGCGACTGGTAGAAAATGGTAAAATGCTTTAGTTTTGTATTAAAAGGGGGGGGGGGAACCACAAACCCCTTTTGGCTACGCTCATGAAATTTGGTGACTGTAGTTTGCTTAAGTTGGCTGCACTGAGGAAGTAAGTAAAGTTTCCCTTTCAGACAATGAGGTCTGAGGCCAGTGATGGTTTGAACTCCTCCCCTCTCGTCTACGCCCATGTGTTTTAACATAGGTGTAAGCCTAATTCTATTCAAAATATATAAAGTTTGATAACGCATCGAAAACTGGATGTATGCTTTCGTAGGCTTATATAATGTATTCTATTTATACATGTATGTAGTCTCAAAACTATAAACACTACAATAGCAGCCTTAATGAGTTTCAAACTTTTTGGTATTACTTATAGATTACAGACGTTTCTTCAAAAAAAATAATAATAATTAGGTCCTACGTATTTCACTGTGCCGATCTAGTCCTGTATGTTGATCTGTGACTTAAAATATGCTAAATCATTGGTTTTCCTGGCTGACTCAGGCAACCCATTCCTTTAAAGGGATATCACCACAAATACAAAACTAGGGGTCTATCGAGCCGTCATCCTCCCTACATTGCTCTATGCCTCTGAAAAATGGATAGTGTACAGTTAACATGCAAAGAAACTGAATCACTTCCACATGACGTCTGTGAAAAATACTGAATGTCAAATGGCAAGACAAAATACCAGATACTCAAGTCCTTCAAAGAGCGGGTCTGCAAAGCATCCACACAATGCTGATGCAGTCACAGCTGCGATGGGCAGGACACGTATGCAGAATGAAAGATCACCGCATCCCTAAACGACTCTTGTATGGCCAACTAAGCGAAGGAAAGAGCTCGCAAGGTGGTCAAAGAATGCGCTTCAGGGACACCCTCAAAGCTTCTCTGAAGGCGTTCAGCATTGACCCAGCCACCTGGGAGACAGAGGCACATGACAGAGAATCATGACGTCGCGCTGTGAAAACCGGCGCACAGGTTGCTGAGGAAAAGAGAACAATGCTGGCAGAAGAAAAACGCCAGAGAAGAAAAGCAAGGCCAATTTCAATAGCTCCAGCTGGAATAACCTGCCTAGTGTGCGGCCGAACATTCCGGGCTCACATAGGTCTCACCAGCCACACGAGGAGACATAAAACCCAATGCAAAGCCCTCAGCCCCCCTGGATGACAAAGTGGTCATAATCGAACTACGATGGACGAACTATATATATATATATATTCCTTTAAAAGGTAAGAGAAAGCAGAACGGTTAGAGAGGTACTTCTAAATGTGAAAAGCTCTTGCTTCGTCCTAGTACATTCTCAAAAACGCGATTTGTATATGAATATATTATTTAAAATATAAATGATTCTAAATCTCCTTTCATTAAATATCGGATGTGACAGCGCTATATAAATTATTTTAATTACTGTAATAATTTCCATTATTAATGACTTCATACTAAGCATAAGTTAGCCATTGGTAGAGTGCGCTAGATTGATTTAGATGTAGATTTATATTTTAATAAAATAATAATTTTTTTTTTGTAAGCTTTAAGTGTAGTATTTTTAGATCTATGTTATTAAAAATAAACAAATAGAAACTTACTTTTTCTTTTCAAATCGCAGGAAGTAGAGCTTTATACCCATATTGGGCTATGAATAAGTTGGGTGGTTTGCAATTTCGCGGCTGTGTGTATGTGTTTGTTAACTTCTATTAAGTTTTGTTAAAGAGCTAATTGTCTCCCCTTTTGACGCGTTATATCAATGTTTCCTAACTTAACCTCTCCCATCCCTCTTTTTCGTTAACTTTCATGGAACCATTAAAAAACGGGGGAGGGAAGGAGCAAAACAAAAATGGGATTGCCATCAAAGGCCCATGCCGACCAGCAAAATGATCAGGCCAAACACAGTATCGAAGACATCAAAGTAGTGTTGAAGGCCATGCCGCTCGTGCATAGAAGAAAGTACGGTCTAACGTTTTACAAATGATAATAGTTAAATACGTACACTGTATTGTGTAATTCTTAAAATTATATTCTTGTTGAATTTCAAACAAAATTAATTTTAATAATAATTTACAAAAAAAGAAAACATATTCAGGCCTTTGTGTCTTGCTGCTGTCACTTTTGTTTTTAAGTTGTCTGCATTAAATTTTTTTCTTTGGTCGCGACCAGACCGGCCCATTTGGTACCGGCCCACCGGGCATTTGCCCGTTTGCCCATATAGCCAGTCCGCCCCTGATAGCAAACCAAGAGATAGGAGACAGGGTTACTGCAGGGGTTGGACCCCACGTGATGACTTTTTAAAAAAACGTAAACTAAAACTATATGGCCATACTACAAGGTCTTTTGGGCTTACAAAGACCTTCCTTCAGCGAACAGTACCAGGAGAAAGATAAAGAGGCAGAAAGAGAAAGCAATGAGAAGACAACACAAAAGAATGAACGGGCCGTCATTTAAAGAGGTTCTAACCCAGGCAAAAATAGAGGAATGGAGAAAGGCGATTGACAAATCTTGTGTGGTACCCTAGCGGTCGAACATACTAAGGCAGGAGGGAACAACCTTTTTCTATCGAGGGCAGCATAAAAAAAAAATTAGGAATGGTGGGCCGCATATATATAATATGTATTTACAACTTTAAAAATATGCTACTTGTCTTGTACTTTACATGTATATCTTTTTTACACTAACAATTGAAGATTTAGCGATTTGTGAAACTAATTACACAAATATTTAATTTTAATTTTGTTATTGCATTTTACATCACAATTCATCACAATAATTCGGTTATACTATTGTACTTAATGTAAAATGTTTAATTTTACACTCGTGCATAATTTTCCGGAACTATGGTGGAGCTAGCTTACTATTTGTTATCCTTGTGACTGCTGTTAAATTACAGTAAGTCAACACCGATCTGTTCGTACAAGCAAAAGAAAACTAATTGTTCAAAGATGTATGTGGAACTAAATAATGTGAAAAGTTTAGCATCAAGTTTTTTTAAGTGTGGAAATACAGCTTCTAGCACCCAGAAATCTCCCGTGGAAGAACTGATTGAAACTTTTCTTTTAGGTCATAATTTGCTTGGAGGAATGTCCTCTAGAGCTGAATATGCGTCTGTACTAAATGGTGAAGTAAGGGTATTAAAAACTGGTTTCAAAATCTTGACGTCTTAAAATGTGCATTTCAAATTCAACAAGTCTTGTTCTTTTCAACCATTTTACCAGAAATACACCTTTTAGCAAAAGGAAATTATTAAACCTGTTTTTACTTCTTGCCTGGAGAAATGGAAATTTTTTGTTTGAAAAGATGCACATACATTTCTTGTGCAAACAACCCATTGTTGTACTAATGATGAACACAGTTCTTCATAGCATTGAAAAAATACTGGCCTGAGTTTGTGTCTTTCCCTAAATGTTTCAAAATATTACCAATAAGCATAATCTTCATTTGCTTTAAACTTTTTAGACTGACAAGCAGAGACAATGTTTCTTTAGCCCCTAACTCATAAGAGATAAGAAGATGATTAAAATTACTTATCGTTATATTTTCCCTTTTTTATATATGTTTTATCTGTGGGCACACCTGAATTCTGTAGGTGTCCGCGGGCCGCATAAAACACTCTGGATGGCCGCATGTGGCCCGCGGGCCGTAATTTGCCCAACCCTGTACTAAGGGATAATTGAAGTTGAAGTTGTATGATATATTTAGATTTCTTGTCCTCCTATAACATAACACAATGAATATTGTTAGACACCTTATTTATATAGGTTAGTTATTTAGCGACGCACCATAGAAGACGCATATTGAACGGGACTAGTGACGTTTGGGATATGTTGGGTTAGAGACCGGAAAATCAGTTAGCAATAGAATACTCCAGGGTAACGACGTGTTTAGTGACAGAGACTTCTACTGTGGCCTTTTTATCAGAATAAATACATGTTGAATAGTTCATCAGAGTTGACTACATCTCTTCACTAGTTAAAAACCGATGTGCCTGTTCTTGTATGTATTGTTGTTCAACTACACGGAATACACCCGAACATCTATACTCAAACGCTTGCAGAGTAATTTGGTTGAAATCCAACAGTCATCCATAGTTGACTTCAAGACAGCCTGAATAGGCAACATCACAGTGGCGACCCCCGACGCCCGAAGCCCGAACATCGAACCGGACCTCGAAGCAGAACGTTTACTCAGGTGAGGGTCGTGCACTCGAAGTTATAAAGTTTCATCGGAGTACGGCTGAACACAGCATCATCGCAGAGTGACTTTGTTCTAGATCTACATGTTCTTGATCGTACGTTCAACGAGCCGTTAACTCAGGGTGACCTTCGTCAGGACAGTAATCATCGCAACGTCTGGTCTACTTAACCAGTATAGTATCAAAGCCTGATCTTCATATGCTGAATCGACCTACAACCAGAGAAACCGTTCATTCATAACGGGTGAGAGATCGTTAGTGAACCTGTTGGACATATTTTTTCTTCGTCGTAGGAGCCACATCGAGTATCAAGTTTTACCTCGTCAGTTTCGAGAAGGACAGTTTACCCGCTGTCAGAAGTATTGTGAGTACTACAAGTTTGGTAGCTAACTAAATCGAAATCGCTCTGTCGTCTTACCCTTTGAGAGATTCTTGTGGAGCAGTTTGCTCATTGAACCGGTTGCTTGCCACTTTTATAACGGTCACTGTGTTTAACCCTTGGAAGGTTAGTAAAATCGTATTTTTCGCTGCTGGACACTGATATATTTAGTATTCGTTGGTCTAGACGATATCTAGACTTGTTGATATTGAAGTTGTGGAAACAGCTACATCCACTTAATTTCGTTGAAAACCGTTAGTCGTATAACGGAACGTCGTCGGAGGTGACCTTGGTTTCACCTAGTCTACATTGGACAGTTTGGTCTAGTGAAGCAGCATACAACAGCAAACTTCGTCGTACTACCAGAGTAGCAGCAGAAGCAGTGAACTATTTTAGAGAACCGTTATTCGTCAGCCCAGATCAAGTCATCGTCAAGAAAGTCGTTATTCGTCAGCCCAGATCAAGTCATCGTCAAGAAAGTCGTTATTCGTCAGTCGTCCAGATCAAGTTGCCGTCAAGAGACTGTTATTTGTCAGTAGTCGTCTACACAAATCAAGTCATCGCCAGAAGAACCGTTAACCTATTCGTCAGTAACTGTGTACACAAAGTCGTCGGAACTACACATACGGTCATCAACAGTCGTCGAAGAAACTGAAACATTTTGCTGTGGCATATCAAGACATCTGTGGCATTACGTGGGATACTCGACACGGATTGTATCCACTGGTAGCACCGGAGAACAGAGTCAGAACTGGAAGAGAGGCAGTGGAATTTGTTGTGATCTAGCATATTCGGGAGTCCGAACAAAGGGATCTTTCTTATCAAAAGCTAAGTGCCATTTTTCTTATTAGTAGATCTATATGTTTAGATTGCCCTTAGAAATAGATTTTGTCTAAATTTGGTATGTTAGCCTGAGTAAAATTCAGGTGGTGCTGAAGCCTTAAAACCCGTTCGGGGTAGAAGACATAATTTAGATGAAAAGCTATATTATACGTTTAGGGTTGTAATTGTTCTGTTTGTGTAAACGTCATATCCGTTGTTGCTTAGTTACTTCGTGACGTTATCATTGTGTGCCATATTGTCATATCCCAACCCATAGCGATAGTCTCATTTAATTATTTCATTTGTTTATATTATTTTAAATTATTTATTTTTATTAATTTAATTAGATCTGTAATTTTTTTCACTTAATGATAGAAAGTACGGGTAGGATTCTTTTATTGTGAATCAGACTAAAATAATTTTAGTTTGAGCGGTTAAAATCAAATATGATTTTGCCATGAGAATAATGCCGAAACTGGCTATGTAGTCAAACACTGTCGTCTGGCTAAATTTAGATCTACAAATTTTTGTACACCTCGTTAGTACATTAAATCATCTAGACTCTAATTTGAAATATTATTAATTGAAAGATGAATGAAGGTAGTACATTCTAGATATATAGACTTATATCTTGTTGAAGATATATTTGACATTGTATAAACTCATATTTGTTTCATATGGTTAAATAGAACCATAATCTACTCTAGATCTAGACTCTAGACAGTCGTTGAATTTACTCTATAGACACTTCAGTCATATCAAATTTTAAAATTGATCATAGTTATTCATACTAATAGTCATAGTGCTCTTGATAACTAGATCTAAATGGTATTATTATACATACTATAATATACTAGATTTAAATTTGTGTGATACTAGACCTAATATACAGATTTGAATAAAACCATAATAACTCAGACTAGATTTACACATTTACTAAATCTATAGATAGAGACATAACACTTAAAACTTGTATAAAAGTGTGTAAAAACTTAAATATAAAATAAGTTTAAAGTATAGCCATAACTAATATAGGCTAAGTAAAAATATATAAATTTGGGTGAAAATAAAATACAATGGCTACATCATCATATGTGGACCTTAAGGAGGTTAAGGAAACAGCTATGCAGGATGGAAAGGCCATGGAGTTAAAAGGAAAGGACTTAGCAGCTTATGTACAGCAAGTTGTGAAGGAAGAAACGGAACGTCAAAGACAAGAGATAGAAAGACAAGAAGAACGTCAAAGACAAGAGATAGAGAGACAAGATAGGATCAGAAAGGAAGAATATGAGAAGCAAAAAGAGGACCAAGAAAGGCAGAGAGAACATGAAGCTAAAATGGAGAAGATGAGATTGGACGCAGCACAAGCCAGAGCTCAAACTGAACAAGGAAATAACACAAATAACTCAAATAATTATACCACTCAAAGAGACAACCCTAATTCGCAGACATGGCTAAAGAGAAAGATACAAAGTTTTGATGAACAGAAGGATGACATTGGTGATTTTCTCAAAAGATATGAGGCAAAAATGTCTACATTTAATATGCCTGAAGAAGAATGGTCTGAAATACTGATAGACTTCGTTCATGGTCAAGCTCTAACAATATGCCAAAATCATGACCATCATATTGATGATAGCTATCAAGTTTTAAAAAGAGAGTTGCTGAATGCCTATGGTCATAATGCTACAACTTTTAGAAAGAAATACTTTGACAATATACCATCATTAGGAATAGACCCCCAAACTACTATTAATATGGAAAAGGATTTTTTCAATAAGTGGGTAAAATTAGAAAAAGTGATAAACTCTTATGAGGGATTAAAAAATTTTATTCTAGTGGACAACTTTGTAAATAAATGTGATCCTCAATTACAATCTTTTATTAGAGAAAGAAACCCAAAATCTATAGATGAAATAACAGAGATAATGAGAGTATACAAAAATGCCTATCGCAATAAACCATTTTCTGATAGGGATAAGAGCAAAGTAGATTTAATAGGATACACCAAAGAAAATGTTGATAGAAGTAGAAATAGAAACAGATCAAATAGTGGAAATAGAAAATATAGTGAAATAACCTGTTTTAAATGTCAAGGAAAAGGTCATATAGCAGCTAACTGTAGAAGAGGGAATAGTAGGTCTGGAAGTAGAAATAGATACAATGAACAAAATAACAGTAGATATAGGAGTAGAGATAGGAATGACAGGGGAAATTATAGAAATAGGAGTTACAGTAGGGAATACAAAAATAAAGGTACAGATAGGATATATTTCATGGAAGGAAATAGGAACAATTTTGCAGTGTACCCAGGGTTTGTAGATAGAATTCCGGTGGAATTAATCAGGGATTCAGGTTGTAACACTTTGGCAGTAAAAACTAAATTTGTCAAACCTCATTGGTATGAAGGGTTTACTAAGAAAGTAGAATTAGCAGATGGCACCGTAAGGGAATTTAAAGCTATAAGGGTATACATTGAAACTCCAATTTTCACTGGTTATTGTGATGGCATTGCAATACCAGAAATGAGATATGATATGTTAGTAGGAAACATAAAAGGAGTTAAAGAATGTTCAAGAAAAGAATTAGAAGACTGGCAAAACAAATACAAAAACATAAGACAAAATCATGAAAACATAAAAACACAAAATATAACAAGTATGATAATAACAAGATCAATGGATAAACAAGATGAGAAACAGGAAAATACAATAAATGTAATAAGTAATGATGAAGAAAAAGAAACCAGTAATGTAATACAAATAGAAAATACAGATGTTAAGGAAAGAGAGATAGAAAATGAAACACAAAATAGTCTTGAAACACAAATATCTCAAAGTGAAAAAGAAACAACACCCACATTTGCATTAGAACAAATGAATGACAATATTATTGGGAAAATATATTCAAGAATATCAGATAAAAACAATAATAATCCAATGGAGAAATTTTGTATAGAGAATAAAATATTGTTTAGACAAACAAGTAATGATAACAAGAAAATAAAACAACTTGTCTTACCACAGAAATATTGGAAAGATGTTTTAATCATGACACATGATAATAATTTAGCAGCACATAGGGGAGTAAAGAAATGTTATAGGAATTTGTCAAAACAAGTATTTTGGCCCAAAATGAAAGCAACAATCAACAAATACATAAACTCATGTGACATATGTCAAAAGAGATCTAACAAAAGCTTAGTGAATAAAGCACCCATTCAAGAAATGGATGAACCTACAGAACCATTTCAGAAAGTATCTATTGATTTAATAGGTCCTTTAATTCAAACTGAAAATAATAACAAATACATTCTAACAGTAATAGACATGTTTAGTAGATACCCAAAGGCAATCCCATTATCAAATACAAGTGCAGAAAATATCATTAATGCCATAACTCAAAAAGTAATTACAAGACATGGTATACCTAAAATTATATTGAGTGATCAGGGATCTCAGTTTAAGTCAGAACAATTTAAGAAATGGACTAAACAATACAATATACAACACATATACTCTTCGGTTTACCACCCAGAGAGTAACGGTTTATGTGAACGGTATGGTGGTTCATTAAAAAGATCATTAACAAAAATAATTCAGAATAATCAGAACAAGTGGGATCATTACATTAACTATGTACTATTTGCTCATAGAAACAACATCCATGAAGCAACACAATTTTCACCATATGAAATAATACATGGAAGAAAACCCAGAGGTGAATTAGATGTTTTTAAAGAAAATCTAATAGACAATGATAATAAATTAAATAATGACAGTGAAACAACAATCACAACAGAATTGAAAGAGATATGGACTCAAGCATATAACAACAACAAGAAGTACAAACAAAGTGCTCATGAGAATATAAATAAGACAAGACAATTGAAAATACTAGAAGTAGGAAACAATGTATTAATATTAATAAATGACCTGAAAAATAAAATTGGTAAACAATGGAAAGGTCCATTTAAGGTGATAAAACAAATTAATGATGTGAATTATCAAATTGAAATAAATGGGAAAATTAAAACATATCACATAAATAATTTGAAACTGTATCATGATAGAGAAGATGAGTTGATACAAAACATTCAGGAGGAAATAGAAAATACATTTTCAGAAAGAGAAGAATGCTTGATGATAATAACAAATGAAAATCACAATGAAAATGATATTAAGGAAATACCTGTAATAGAAACAAAAGAGAATCAAACTTGGCAAAAGATTAATCTTAATAATTTAACTAAGGAAAAGTCAAAAGATATAACTAAAATAATACAGGAATACAAAGAAATTTTTTCCAGCATACCAGGAAAAACTAATATTATTAAACATGACATTAAAGTAACAGACCCAAAACCTATCAAGCTTAAGCCATATAGAATACCGATACATTTACAAGACAAAGTAAAGAAAGAAATAGACAATTTACTAGAATCAGGTATAATTGAACCATCAACATCTCCTTATGCTTCACCAATTGTGATAGCCAAAAAGAAGAATGGAGATATACGGTTATGTATTGATTATAGGAAACTTAACAACATCACAGAATTTGACCCATATCCAATGCCAAATATAGAGGATATTTTACATAAATTAAATGGAGCAAAATTTTTTACTAAATTAGATTTAACTAAAGGTTATTGGCAAATACCTTTAACAGAAAATGCAAAACCTTACACAGCATTTGTAACACCATATGGTATTTTTCAATGGAATTATATGAGTTTTGGATTAGTAAATGCACCTGCCACATTTAATAGAATGATGAACATGATAATTGGAAACAAAGAAAATGTTATTTGCTATTTGGATGACATATGTATTTTTAATAATAGTTGGGAGGAACATTTGGTAGATGTAAAAGAAGTGTTTAAAGTAATAAAAGAAAGTGGACTTACAATTCAAGCAGAAAAAGTAGAAATAGGATTGGAGGAAATAATTTTCTTAGGACATAAAGTAAATAACAACATGATTAGCCCTATTGAAGATAACATAAAGAAAGTACTTAATATTGAAATACCTACAACAAAAAGACAAATTAAAAGCATATTAGGAATAGTAAATTATTACAGAAAGTTTATAAAGAACTTAGCAGAAATAGTGAATCCATTAAATGACTTACTTAAGAAAGGAAAACCTCAAAAAGTAGTCTGTAATGAGGAATGTGTGAAAGCTATTGACAGAATTAAGGATATTTTTAGTCATGAACTAATATTAAGACTACCTGATAAAGACAAAATATTTTATGTCACAACTGATACATCTGGTAATGCTATTGGTGGTTGTCTAATGCAGAACTATGATAACTTACATCCTATATTATATGTAAGTAGAAAATTGTCAGAGGCAGAGAAAAAATATAGTGTCATTGAAAGAGAAGCTTTAGCTGTAATATGGGTAATTACTAAGCTAGAGAGCTATCTAATAGGAAGGAAATTCATATTATTAACTGATCATAAACCTATTCAGTATATACAGCAAAAGAGCATGAAAAACAGTCGTGTTTATAGATGGTTCTTATCACTACAGGAGTATAAATTTGAAGTGAAAGCTATTAGTGGATCTGTGAATATTGTAGCTGATCTATTATCTAGAATGACATTGAAATGAAATAATTTTGTAAATAAACTATGATTATATTGAGTATGTAATATATATTAATATATTGACACCATTTATATGTTATGGAAAAGGGAGATAAGTAAATTTGATGTTAAGCATTTAAAAGTAAGTATGGATATTTTTATTTGTGTGAATCATTTCATATATCATTGACGAAAGTTAGTTCTATGGAAAAGGGTGAGTATAAAAGAAAAATGGACAAAAGCGTATAAAAGGGTGGTAAGGAAAAAATTTATTGAATGTGGAAATAAAGTCTATAATTGTTTTTTGAAATATTGTATTTTATCAGATTACTGCCAGTGAAGAACATTTGTAATGTATGACGTGCCCATAAGATGCCACATTTTCCTCTATGATGAACTGTGTACTAATGAAGATGATTCTGGAATGTTATGAACATTGACATTGAATATGAGGAACTGTCAAGTCAAGATGAAGATGTCAAGATTTTATGTTTGTTGTCTTCCCCTTAAATTGAAAATGCCCTTGTAAGACTTGACAGTATTGACATATTTTTTTTTCAAGGGGGGGAGGAATCTGTTAGACACCTTATTTATATAGGTTAGTTATTTAGCGACGCACCATAGAAGACGCATATTGAACGGGACTAGTGACGTTTGGGATATGTTGGGTTAGAGACCGGAAAATCAGTTAGCAATAGAATACTCCAGGGTAACGACGTGTTTAGTGACAGAGACTTCTACTGTGGCCTTTTTATCAGAATAAATACATGTTGAATAGTTCATCAGAGTTGACTACATCTCTTCACTAGTTAAAAACCGATGTGCCTGTTCTTGTATGTATTGTTGTTCAACTACACGGAATACACCCGAACATCTATACTCAAACGCTTGCAGAGTAATTTGGTTGAAATCCAACAGTCATCCATAGTTGACTTCAAGACAGCCTGAATAGGCAACATCACAATATACAGCAATAAACAAAGCCCAGGAGTCAAATTCAGAACACTTTTTTTTTTTTAAGTCAATAAAGTCAATGAGAATTATTTCACAAAACCTAATCACAAGGAAGAATGATCAAAAGAGTAATAATATATTTTTGCTTTCTGTTATTCAAGCTACTGAATGGAACCTTTTTTGTAATGCTGGATGTTGGTTTGCCTGCTCTTTGGCGTTTCTTTTGTGTTTTGATGGTTCACCCCTGTTAAGGTAGGCTAATGATGGGATTGTAGATTGAGTCTACACTACAGCCAGAAGTGGGCTAATGCCGTTTGTTGTTTGGAGTGCCGAATATGAACCGATCAGTTGTGTACACTTATATTACACTATTAGTAATCTTATTCAATTCAATATTATATTATGTCATCATCTTATTCATTGTAAATAATTTCATCCAATTAAATATTATGTTCATTTTGTTTCTCTCTATCGAAGCACGAACCAGGCAGTGCCAGAGAATGAATATTAGTTCGTTTTAATACAAAAAATAATAAACCTAAGCTTAGAGATTAAGCGACTGAGGAAGCTAAAAAAAATACATCCATTATCTTGAAGACACATTTGTACCCCTAAGCATTCCTAAAGAGAGCCTCGCAAAGTTGTCTGACAGGGGGTAGTATTGCTGCTGACCTTCCACATTATGAGAAAATTTCTCATAGGACACTGTTGAGGGGACTACAATGAATTTTGTTTCCTATTTGGCAAAGCTCGACCCTGGTAGTGCCAGAGAATGAACATTTATTCATCTAAATTTACATATATAAGACAATATCTTCGATTAAAAAGATTAAAGATGAGTGCAGTCTTTCACATGACTTCGCAAAACCATATTTTCCAACATTTCGTGCAGACATAGACATAAATAAATATACAGTTACAGATTAAAGAGTTTTATGAAACGAAAATTTGTGACTTGCAATTTTGTGTACTTTATTATACAGCATTTATGAGCAGTAGAAAAGTTAAGTATTCATATCTATTTCAGCCACACACCTATATATATATATTGTAAATAAGGAGGAAGTGTAGTTTTGTTTAATCTCTAAGAATGAAGATCATGCAATTTTTCATAATTCGGAAATCCGAATACAATAGATATACATGTTTTCAAGTTACATGAAGTTACTTCCTTCGGCCAGTTTATATTTATGTATGTCTATGCGTGCAGACAAATCCGTTGTCATTGACAGTCTTTTTAAGTTTTCATTTTGTCCTCTGCTCTTCTCTTCAACATTTGGGTCTCAAATGTGTGTCCCGCGGCCTTTGTGATAGCTCTCCGACTATCTCTTCCAGAGGCTATCAGCTGCAAGCTACTTTCCTTTCTGTCATTGAGAGCTTATCGAGCCTGAGTTGATCTTTATAGCGCTTACCGTGATGTTATATCAGCCTAAAGTTCTGGAGATCTAGCTTCGCAGTCACATTTGAGGCTCTAAACATCCCTAAGTAGATTCTTATTACTGCTGCAGACTTGCCACATCACAAAATAATTCACCAGTGGACACTGTTAAAGAGATGACTTGAATTGTGTCGCCCTTTTATGAAACTTTACCCTAGTAGTGCCAGAGAATGAAAACTAGTTTATTTCTATACTAATAGTAATAACCCATCCATCCATCCCAGTGGCGATACAGCCCTTGGAGGGCTCTGGCTTGCTAAAAAACATCCCTCCATTCAGATCTCTCCTGGGCCTTTCGTCTCCACGTCCGAGCCCCAAGCTGTTGTAGATCTGCCTCCGCATCATCAATTCATTGCATTCGGGGTCTGCATGTGGGTCGCCAGCCTTTTGATTCGGGGTCTGCATGTGGGTCGCCAGCCTTTTGATTTTGCCTGTATACAATTTTCGCTCCTCTGTTCTCTGACATCCTTTCGATGTGACCTGCCCAACGTAGTCTGTTCTTTTTTAAAAAAATTATGTCACTATCGGTGAGTCTTTATACAATTGATATCTCATGGTTAGTGACTGTCCTCCGCCCTGTTTCATCTTGTAATAGTAATAATAGCTTTATTATTCATGAGAGAATTTGTCTTAAACATGTGCAAACGAAATACACATACCCACTAGTTGAACTCTAAAAAACACTAAATGTGAAATGTTTATATTAGATTGTATTTAATGATTTGATTGAAAGGGGAACAAAAGAGTTCTTGTGTCTGTTTTTGTGATCGGTGTCTTGTATTTCATTTGCGATGGTAAAATGTTAAAATCGTAATTTAAAGGGTTTCAAAATTTTTTTTAACAGCTTTGTTAGCTTTCTTATGAATAATTTTCTTAAATAGGTATCCAACTATTTTTTTTTGTTCGCAGTAATATTACTAACAGCATTTAGAATTTTTACGAAGTTCATTTTTATTTTCAATTTTCAGTGTTTCTAAAATTTTTACATCATTGAAGAAGAAATCCCTCACAATGGCTGGATAGTTTAAAACCTTTGCAAGCCTGCATCTAATATATTAACATACATTGCACCGCGTTTGGAAGCAAATGTCAAGTACATTTCAAAAAGTGGGACATAGAAAAAAAAATGGTCATTAAATTCCATGAGCTTAGCCAAAGAAGTTGAAAAGTTATACTAGCCCCCTCACCAAAAAATGATAAAGTAAACTGCATTTGAACATAACAGAGCTAGTTCAGCAAGACTATGATAACATTTGAACATAACAGAGCTAGTTCAGCAAGACTATGATAACATTTGAACAGAGCTAGTTCAGCAAGACTATGATAACATTTGAACATAACAGAGCTAGTTCAGCAAGACTATGATAACATTTGAACATAACAGAGCTAGTTCTGCAAGACTATGATAACATTTGAACATAACAGAGCTAGTTCAGCAAGACTATGATAACATTTGAACATAACAGAGCTAGTTCAGCAAGACTATGATAACATTTGAACATAACAGAGCTAGTTCAGCAAGACTATGATAACATTTGAACATAACAGAGCTAGTTCAGCAAGACTATGATAACATTTGAACATAACAGAGCTAGTTCAGCAAGACTATGATAACATTTGAACATAACAGAGCTAGTTCAGCAAGACTATGATAACATTTGAACATAACAGAGCTAGTTCAGCAAGACTATGATAACATTTGAACATAACAGAGCTAGTTCAGCAAGACTATGATAACATTTGAACATAACAGAGCTAGTTCAGCAAGACTATGATAACATTTGAACATAACAGAGCTAGTTCAGCAAGACTATGATAACATTTGAACATAACAGAGCTAGTTCAGCAAGACTATGATAACATTTGAACATAACAGAGCTAGTTCAGCAAGACTATGATAACATTTGAACATAACAGAGCTAGTTCAGCAAGACTATGATAACATTTGAACATAACAGAGCTAGTTCAGCAAGACTATGATAACATTTGAACATAACAGAGCTAGTTCTGCAAGACTATGATAACATTTGAACATAACAGAGCTAGTTCAGCAAGACTATGATAACATTTGAACATAACAGAGCTAGTTCAGCAAGACTATGATAACATTTGAACATAACAGAGCTAGTTCAGCAAGACTATGATAACATTTGAACATAACAGAGCTAGTTTAGCAAGACTATGATAACATTTGAACATAACAGAGCTAGTTCAGCAAGACTATGATAACATTTGAACATAACAGAGCTAGTTCAGCAAGACTATGATAACATTTGAACATAACAGAGCTAGTTCAGCAAGACTATGATAACATTTGAACATAACAGAGCTAGTTCAGCAAGACTATGATAACATTTGAACATAACAGAGCTAGTTCAGCAAGACTATGATAACATTTGAACATAACAGAGCTAGTTCAGCAAGACTATGATAACATTTGAACATAACAGAGCTAGTTCAGCAAGACTATGATAACATTTGAACATAACAGAGCTAGTTCAGCAAGACTATGATAACATTTGAACATAACAGAGCTAGTTCTGCAAGACTATGATAACATTTGAACATAACAGAGCTAGTTCAGCAAGACTATGATAACATTTGAACATAACAGAGCTAGTTCAGCAAGACTATGATAACATTTGAACATAACAGAGCTAGTTCAGCAAGACTATGATAACATTTGAACATAACAGAGCTAGTTTAGCAAGACTATGATAACATTTGAACATAACAGAGCTAGTTCAGCAAGACTATGATAACATTTGAACATAACAGAGCTAGTTCAGCAAGACTATGATAACATTTGAACATAACAGAGCTAGTTCAGCAAGACTATGATAACATTTGAACATAACAGAGCTAGTTCAGCAAGACTATGATAACATTTGAACATAACAGAGCTAGTTCAGCAAGACTATGATAACATTTGAACATAACAGAGCTAGTTCAGCAAGACTATGATAACATTTGAACATAACAGAGCTAGTTCAGCAAGACTATGATAACATTTGAACATAACAGAGCTAGTTCAGCAAGACTATGATAACATTTGAACATAACAGAGCTAGTTCAGCAAGACTATGATAACATTTGAACATAACAGAGCTAGTTCAGCAAGACTATGATAACATTTGAACATAACAGAGCTAGTTCAGCAAGACTATGATAACATTTGAACATAACAGAGCTAGTTCAGCAAGACTATGATAACATTTGAACATAACAGAGCTAGTTCTGCAAGACTATGATAACATTTGAACATAACAGAGCTAGTTCAGCAAGACTATGATAACATTTGAACATAACAGAGCTAGTTCAGCAAGACTATGATAACATTTGAACATAACAGAGCTAGTTCAGCAAGACTATGATAACATTTGAACATAACAGAGCTAGTTTAGCAAGACTATGATAACATTTGAACATAACAGAGCTAGTTCAGCAAGACTATGATAACATTTGAACATAACAGAGCTAGTTCAGCAAGACTATGATAACATTTGAACATAACAGAGCTAGTTCAGCAAGACTATGATAACATTTGAACATAACAGAGCTAGTTCAGCAAGACTATGATAACATTTGAACATAACAGAGCTAGTTCAGCAAGACTATGATAACATTTGAACATAACAGAGCTAGTTCAGCAAGACTATGATAACATTTGAACATAACAGAGCTAGTTCAGCAAGACTATGATAACATTTGAACATAACAGAGCTAGTTCAGCAAGACTATGATAACATTTGAACATAACAGAGCTAGTTCTGCAAGACTATGATAACATTTGAACATAACAGAGCTAGTTCAGCAAGACTATGATAACATTTGAACATAACAGAGCTAGTTCAGCAAGACTATGATAACATTTGAACATAACAGAGCTAGTTCAGCAAGACTATGATAACATTTGAACATAACAGAGCTAGTTTAGCAAGACTATGATAACATTTGAACATAACAGAGCTAGTTCAGCAAGACTATGATAACATTTGAACATAACAGAGCTAGTTCAGCAAGACTATGATAACATTTGAACATAACAGAGCTAGTTCAGCAAGACTATGATAATATTTGAACATAACAGAGCTAGTTCAGCAAGACTATGATAACTTTTGAACATAACAGAGCTAGTTCAGCAAGATTATGATAACATTTGAACATAACAGAGCTAGTTCAGCAAGACTATGATAACATTTGAACATAACAGAGCTAGTTCTGCAAGACTATGATAACATTTGAACAGAGCTAGTTCAGCAAGACTATGATAACATTTGAACATAACAGAGCTAGTTCAGCAAGACTATGATAACATGTGAACATAACAGAGCTAGTTCAGCAAGACTATGATAACATTTGAACATAACAGAGCTAGTTCAGCAAGACTATGATAACATTTGAACATAACAGAGCTAGTTCTGCAAGACTATGATAACATTTGAACAGAGCTAGTTCAGCAAGACTATGATAACATTTGAACATAACAGAGCTAGTTCAGCAAGACTATGATAACATGTGAACATAACAGAGCTAGTTCAGCAAGACTATGATAACATGTGAACATAACAGAGCTAGTTCAGCAAGACTATGATAACATGTGAACATAACAGAGCTAGTTCAGCAAGACTATGATAACATGTGAACATAACAGAGCTAGTTCAGCAAGACTATGATAACATGTGAACATAACAGAGCTAGTTAAGCTATGATAAAAATAATCGTGCACATTCCTTTTCAGTCATTTGATATTTGTGCAGTGTTTTAATAACTAAAATTTAATTGGGCTGAATATCTTTTTGCCATTTTCATAATAATAATTATATTGAATTTTCTTCAAAAGAAAACAACAACAACAACAACACAGTATTGTTTTTTTTTTCGACTTCCGTACTTGTTCACACATTTTGAAAATGTTCTTATGTAGTTCTCATGATTTGTTACCTGTGCCAGGTTTTTCTAGCCGAGCACAAGAACCACGACAACTTTGCTAGTATTCTTTTACTCTCTTGTTTGAGGCTTTAATCTGTTTATTTATTGCTTATATAATTCAGGAAAAAGAAAGTGTTTTTTTTAAAGAAAAGCTAGTTATTAAACTCGAATGAATGGAACAGTTTTATCTCTCAATTTATTTGGTAGACGGACGTCGGCCTGTGAGATGTGTGGAGCCTTGGTTGCGCTCATAATTACAAAACTTCTTAGTAGTTGGCCTTGACTTGATGGTTGTCAAACCCCTCTGTTTCTTACTTCCCACCCTATCCCTCCCCAGCTGTGTAGTGTTGTGGCGGTGATATTGAATGTTGTAAATGTAGAGATTAGTAATAACTCAAACAACGTCTTGCCTCAGCTAGAAGAGTGCGTCTCCAACTGCCGTTACTATCCCAGAACTACTTCCGTCCAAATAATGTCGCATCGCTTAAAGGAAATTCACGATTAAATTAATCCGGTTCTAAACCTAAAACAGTAGCTCTCAGCTGTAAGAAAGGCTACTTGCTCGTGTGGTGTGCACTTCGGGCTATCGCCTCGATGGTCCCAAGTTTGAACTCTGGCAGAAGTCCCGCCGTTCTGCAGGAGGTTTGAGTTATGACGAAGTAATCTTTGTTTCTGAAGAAAAATCTGAAACTTAAAAAAAAAAAAAAAAAAACTGTAGCTCGCTTGTTGTCGTGTGATGAACCAATTTAGATTTCTTTGATACATTGTTTAACCAGTGACCTCCTCTTTTTTATGTACTTTGATGTACATTACATTAACTATCACAATCCAGTGACATGGAACCAGAAGAGATTGTGATATTGAAAACTGTGCAGGCGATTTAAACAACAAATAAACTAAGAAAATAACAAGAGAAAGATTTATAGAGATTTTCCAATAAATAGACAAACTTTAACAATGTCTAGGACACCATTTGGAAATGTAAACGTTGACGACTGACAAAAAAAAGTCTTCTTAGTAAAATTCGTCTTTGATGACATTGACATGCCGAACTTATGGTACTGGGTCGAGTATATGTGCTCAGATCTGGAACTAGGAAAAATGTCAGGTAGGTAGGTCATTTAGGACGAGTAGACCTACATAAATAGTCCTGTTTTGTCCGTTCAGTTTAATATTGTCTTTAACTTTGTGGCTGTGCCCTCCTTCCATACCTAGGCTGTCCCCTTCCTTTACCCTCCCTCACCCGCAATTTAACCCCCCTCCCCACGCCTATGCTCCCCCCCCCCAACCGCCTTCCCAACTTTGAAAGGTATTTACAGTGGGCGAGTGAGAACTTAAATTGAATCAAGTCTTAAAGGTTTGATTAAAAGATATGAAAGCGGGGGAGTCAGTTTCTCTGCTAAGAGGGAGAAAAAATAGAAAGAAACAAGAGAGAGACAGGAAAGAAAGAAAAAAGAGAGAGAGACAGAAAAGAAAGAAACAAGTTAAACAGGAAATAAAGAAACACGAAAGACAAGAAAGAAAGAAACAAGAGAGAGACAAGAAAGAAAGAAACAAGAGAGAGACAAGAAAGAAAGAAACAAGAGAGAGAGACAGGAAAGAGAAAAACAAGAGAGAGAGACAGGAAAGAAAGAAACAAGAGAGAGAGACAGGAAAGAAAAAACAAAAGAGAGAGACAGGAAAGAAAAAAACAAGAGAGAGACATGAAAGAAAGAAAAAAGAGAGAGAGACAGAAAAGAAAGAAACAAGTTAAACAGGAAATAAAGAAACACGAAAGACAAGAAAGAAAGAAACAAGAGAGAGACAAGAAAGAAAGAAACAAGAGAGAGACAAGAAAGAAAGAAACAAGAGAGAGATACAGGAAAGAAAGAAACAAGAGAGAGAGTCAGGAAAGAAAGAAACAAGAGAGAGAGACAGGAAAGAGAAAAACAAGAGAGAGAGACAGGAAAGAAAGAAACAAGAGAGAGAGACAGGAAAGAAGAAACAAGAGAGAGAGACAGGAAAGAAAAAAACAAGAGAGAGACATGAAAGAAAGAAACAAGAGAGAGAGACAGGAAAGAAAGAAACAAGAGAGAGAGACAGGAAAGAAAGAAACAAGAGAGAGAGAGACAGGAAAGAAAGAAACAAGAGAGAGAGAGACAGGAAAGAAAGAAACAAGAGAGAGACAGGAAAGAAAGAAACAAGAGAGAGACAGGAAAGAAAGAAAAAAGAGAGAGAGACAGGAAAGAAGAAACAAGAGAGAGAGACAGGAAAGAAAGAAACAAGAGAGAGACATGAAAGAAAGAAACAAGAGAGAGAGAGACAGGAAAGAAAGAAACAAGAGAGAGAGAGACAGGAAAGAAAGAAACAAGAGAGAGACAGGAAAGAAAGAAACAAGAGAGAGACAGGAAAGAAAGAAACAAGAGAGAGACAGAAAAGAAAGAAAAAAGAGATAGAGACAGGAAAGAAAGAAACAAGAGAGAGACAGGAAAGAAAGAAACAAGAGAGAGAGATAGGAAAGAAAGAAACAAGAGAGAGACAGAAAAGAAAGAAACAAGAGATAGAGACAGGAAAAAAAACATGAGAGAGAGAGAGGAAAGAAAGAAACAAGAGAGAGACAAGAAAGAAAGAAGCAAGAGAGAGATAGGAAAGAAAGAAACAAGAGAGAGAGACAGGAAAGAAAGAAACAAGAGAGAGAGACAGGAAAGAAAAAAACAAGAGAGAGACAAGAAAGAAAGAAACAAGAGAGAGAGACAGGAAAGAAAGAAACAAGAGAGAGACAAGAAAGAAAGAAGCAAGAGAGAGATAGGAAAGAAAGAAACAAGAGAGAGAGACAGGAAAGAAAGAAACAAGAGAGAGAGACAGGAAAGAAAAAAACAAGAGAGAGAGACAGGAAAGAAAGAAACAAGAGAGAGACAGGAAAGAAAGAAGCAAGAGAGAGATAGGAAAGAAAGAAACAAGAGAGAGAGACAGGAAAGAAAGAAACAAGAGAGAGAGAGAGACAGGAAAGAAAGAAACAAGAGAGAGAGAGACAGGAAAGAAAGAAACAAGAGAGAGACAGGAAAGAAAGAAACAAGAGAGAGACAGGAAAGAAAGAAACAAGAGAGAGACAGGAAAGAAAGAAACAAGAGAGAGACAGGAAAGAAAGAAACAAGAGAGAGACAGGAAAGAAAGAAACAAGAGAGAGACAGGAAAGAAAGAAACAAGTGATAGAGGCAGGAAAGAAACAAAACATGAGAGAGACAGGAAAGAAAGAAACAAGTGATAGAGGCAGGAAAGAAACAAAACATGAGAGAGACAGGAAAGAAAGAAACAAGAGAGAGAGACAGGAAAGAAAGAAACAAAAGAGAGAGACAGGAAAGAAAGAAACAAAAGAGAGAGACAGGAAAGAAACAAAACATGAGAGAAACAGGAAAGAAAGAAACAAGTGAAACAGGAAATAAAGAAACACGAGAGACAGGAAAGAAAGAAACACGAGAGACAGGAAAGAAAGAAACACGAGAGACAGGAAAGAAAGAAACAAGAGAGAGAGACAGGAAAGAAAGAAACAAGAGATAGAGACATGAAAGAAACAAAACATGAGAGAGACAGGAAAGAAAGAAACAGAGAAAGAGACAGAAAAGAAAGAAACAAGAGAAAGAGACAGGAAGAAAAGAAACAATAGAGAGAGACAGGAAAGAAAGAAGCAAGAGAGAGAGACAGAAAAGAAAGAAACAAGAGAGAGACAGGAAAAAAAGAAACAAGAGAGAGACAGGAAAGAAAGAAACAAGAGAGAGAGAGACAGGAAAGAAAGAAACAAGAGATAGAGACAGGAAAGAAAGAAACAAGAGAGAGAGAGACAGGAAAGAAAGAAACAAAAGAAAGACAGGAAAGAAAGAATCAAGAGAGAGAGAGAGAGACAGGAAAGAAACAAAAGAGAAACACGAAGGAAAGAAACAAGTGAGAAACACGAAAGAAAGAAAGATGAAAGAGGCAGAAAAGAAAAAAAAACAAGAGAGACAGAAAGAAAAGAAACAAGAGAGACAGGAAAGAAAGAAAGATGAAAGAGACAAAAAAGAAAGAAACAAGAAAGAGAGGCAGGAAAGGAAAGATCTTGAAAGGAGAGTCCTAAGAGATAAGCTATATGTCTATATAGTCTGGCTATAGATCTAGCTATTCTATATTCTGAGTTAGTTCTACGTTAATCTGATAATTTTTTTGTGACGACTGTCAGCTAGATCTCTAGAACTTGAAACGTTTTGTTTCTTAAATCAATGTATGTGTCCTAAATGAGGTTCTATTCAAAAGACAGTGAGGAATGGAGAAAGACGGTCGACAAATCTTTTGTGGTGCCCCAATGGTCCATCAGACTAGAGATAGGTGAGGTAATGAGGTGATGTGTGACCTTCATCATTTTAGACAAAGATGCAACAACTACGCTAGAAGTTCTAACACGTATCTTATTATTTAAAGACATTGGTACTGGTTGCCTGAATCAGCCAGGAAAACCGATGAATTGGTAGAGTTTAACTATTTTATCAACATGCATGACTAGATTAGCATATATATATGTATAGGACTGATTAATCTTTTTTTTAAAGTAAAATCTGTAATATTATAAGATAAGTTAAGATAAGAAAAGATAAGAAAACTCATTGTAAGAATACGTTTTTCTTTCAAATTAATATATATTTTAGACTATTTCCTTTTAATGTACACAATTTGTAAATATTTCGAAAAGAAAAGGGCACGAAAAAATCCGCCTCTAACCCCAACAGACGTTAAGTCGTTCAATAGGAGTTGCTCGCTTCCCCCTTCCGGGGATCCGCCTCAGATTACATTAAGAATATTCTGAAGTCGTTCAATGGGGGAATAATTTACTTTTGAGTGTAACACTAAGCCCTAATGTTTAAAAACATATAAATCTAGAGTCTAGATATCAATTGCGATTGAACGAGTAGCTTTACATCAAGAAAATAATATCCATTTATTTCGTTTTAAAAAGATAATCACTTTATGTCATTGGGAAAGCCTATGATTTGAACCTTGCATAGTTCGGTCTTAGCTGTGTATGGAATATGAAGTCGGTGTTGTCTGTCTTATTGAAAGAATTGTTACCTGGTCGAGTGGTAGGCGCTTCGGACTGTCCTTACGATGGTACCGAGTTCCCCTGCCGCCCCGCGGGAGTTTATTTCTAGGATGTAATTTTTTTTAATTTGATGGAATGTCTGCAATTCAGACCAACTTGCGCTTCTTTTTTTTGTCTGTGCAGACATGAGTATTAAATGACATACACTTCTAAATTTAGCTCCATGCTATAGAGTTATTTCCGTTCCTTTTTACCGGTCTTGTACCTGTCAATCAACAAAGATTTACAATCCTAGCCTTCGATTAGCTCATTGTTTGGCCCACCCCCTCCTCTAAAAGATAAATATCACCATTCCTTGAAACGCTCGATCATTTTTAAAAGGATATAGTACATGAGGCTAGATAGATGTACATATAGAATTAGACGGTTTAGACCTATAACTAGATTTAGATTTAACAGTCTAACTAAAGAATATTGATATAGTTCAAATGTTGTATCAGTTAAAACTGAACCATAATCATCAAATACAAAAACAAAATTTAATAAAATACTCTGAAAGACACAAAGATAAAGGCATGTTCCTCGTTCCATATGCTAGGACAAATTTGTACAAATGCTCCTTCTTCCTTAGTGCTATTAGAACATGGAATGGGTTGCCTGAGCTAGTCAGGAAAACCAGTGACTTAACAGAATTTAGGTCATTGGTTAATATGCATGACTAAATGCATGACGCGTAGGACGTAATCATCTTCTTTTTTGATTAACGTCTGCGTCATATAAGATAAGATAAGAAGTGCAGATTATCCATTTTTTTTTTAATTTAAAAAACAGAGAACAGGGGGATCTAAATGTAAATGTGACCTCATATGCAAATCAAAAGGTCATAACCGCGCGACATCAAAGTAATACTAAAAGTAGACTTAAAACCAAAGTGAATGTGTTGATAAGAAATGTTTTTTTTTTTTAAACAATACATTTGAATGTTGAAATTAAAAAAACAACTTCTTGCGTGATTCTTAACACAATTCATTTCACCGAACAATGAATCAAGTGATTCAAAACTTAAGTCAGAAATCTATTAGTTGGATGGATTGAGTGGCGTCCCGGAATTCTCCAAAATTAAAAACCCCACTCTTCACCGATATTCAAATCAAAGATCCCTCACAAGCCAAGAGTTTTACCACTCAGCCAACTCACCCTCTTGTTCGAACAGTTCCAAAACTCTCCTTTGTAGGCTGGCGCCTGCTCCGGGCGTGGGAATGCTGTTCTTTCAATAACAGTTCACTAGACTATTTGACCAGTACCCGCTACTCTAAATGATTTGCTGAAAAGAAACTTTTAATTAAGGTTGTTCGTATGTACTTATTACTCGAAGCTGCTAAGGATGTGATAATTTTTGTTTAAAAAAAAACTTTTTCCGCAGATGAACAAACGATCTGGAGAATGTGACTCAGTGAGAACTGTATTCTCCGGGCAAAGTAGTATCGGAACAAAATGTTTGAAGTGCAGATGAACTACTGATATACATACCGCCATCTTCCTTCAAATAAGGCATATTTTATAGCAGTTTTACTGACATGATGTAAATAATACATTGGAAGCTTCTATTTTAATTCACTTTGGTCTTGTGTTTTTTTCTAGGTTTTTTTTTTTGGGGGGGGGGGGAGGGGGGAATCATTTGTAAAGTGGGCGCGTTGGCTAACTAGTTAAGCGACTGGCTTTCAAGCCTGGGGTCCTTGGTTCGAATCTCAGTGAAGACTGGGATTTTAGTATGGGCGGTTGGTCGTTGTGTTGGCCACATGACACCCTGCTCGTTAACCGTTGGCCACAGAAACAGATGAGCTTAATGTCATCTGCCCAATGGATCGCAAGGTCTGAAAGTGGGAACTTTACTTTAGGAGGCGCGGTGGCAGAACGGTAAAGTGCTTGGCTTCCGAACCAGAGGTCCCAATTTCGAATCCTGATGAAGACTGGGATTTTTAATTTTGGGATCTTTGGGCGCCTCTGAGTCCACCCAGCTCTAATGGGTACCATTTGTAAGCCTCCATGAACTAAGGCTCCGTACTGGGTTTAATCCCTTACAGCAAGGTCCAGGTATCTGGCAGTCTTCTGTAGGGTCTGTCTGTTTCCGCACAGAGCATGCGCCAGTTTTTATCTGTTTCAGGACTAGTCGTATCTTCGAAAGTGTTTATATAGCGCTACCTGGTGGCACCTCTGTTATCACGTGTTCTTTTAAACCTGGTTATTTATAAGATATTCTCACCTACGTATACCCATTATGGAACAAAAATACTTTTGACGTAAGTGTTAGAGACACTTTAACTTTAGATGCTAGGTATAGAGTACCCAGGTCTCATAACTGTACAAAAACAACTGCTTTATAGACATTGGTAGGGGTGAGAAACCTATCCTGCAATACTCATAACCAGGCGATTGGCTATGGTGATTGGAGCTTTCAGAAAAGAGAAACAGATATGCTGACGCTGCTGATACTAGTCTGTCGTCGCATTTCTAAAAAAACACCCAATTCAACCCCACCTCTACGTGTCTTACTATTGAGTCATTACACTGGTCAAAAGTGTGTGCACGTTATTTCTCCCACACCCAATCTCGGATCAAATTTTATCACATGACTGATACAAACTAATTGATAAAAGATTACTTAATATAAGCTTTGGTTGTTTTTTTTTTTAAAGTATTTTTAAATATTTTTCTTGTTCTTATTCAAGATATTTACAATTATAAAGTTTCTTTATCAGCCACTAGAACACACGCCATTTTTGTTACTAAAAGAATAGTGCTATAGACATTTTTATTAGCTCTTAGATCTAGACAATAATTTTCACATTTTTCATGCTGCTAAAAATATAATATAATCTGCTTTAACAACTTTTTTTGTCCATTTAGCTACGAGACGAGAGAGTATCATGTGCCATTATTTTTTTAAAATAAACAAATAACTTTAATTTTTTTTTTAAAGTAACCTTTAAATAGTGTTTAGGCCACCTCCAGAGTTTGTCTGGCTGCGTGCGCACATTGCACAATAGGTAGCGGCAGCTCTGATTGTTGAACTACAGCAGTATTTCCCAAACTGTGATCCGCTGAACCCTAGGTGTTTCACGAACTAATGGAATAGTAACTAGTAGGCCACCACTCGAATTTATCTCTCAAAAAAAACTAAGCAAAGTGTTCCGCTAAGTACTCAAAAAAAAGGTAAGTGTTCCGCTAAGTACTCAAAAAAAAGGTAAGTGTTCCGCTAAGTACTCAAAAAAAAGGTAAGTGTTCCGCTAAGTACTCAAAAAAAGGTGAGTGTTCCGCTAAGTACTCAAAAAAAGGTAAGTGTTCCGCTAAGTACTCAAAAAAAAGTTAAGTGTTCCTCTAAGTACTCAAAAAAAAGGTAAGTGTTCCGTTAAGGAAAAAAGATTTGGGAAACACTGAACTCTAGAATTCTGTATGTGATAGTACCTTACAAGTATATGGCACCGTTATGGGTTTATCCTAATACGTTCACACTAACGCAAATTCTATAATCGAGTCCGAAGAATAGGAGGATTACAGCATTTCAAATAACAATTCTACCTGTGATCTACATATTTTGCTACACCCAATTCAGACAACACTGCAGTCTGCCAATGGGCAATTAAAATTCTCTCTCTCTCTCTGCCATCTACGACTGTCTTCGCCAGTAGTTCCCATCTCAAATGTAGGCCAGTATGTTTGTAGCTAACGTAGCTTGGACCTGATTCACCAATCGTAAACAAACAACATTGAGCCACGTGTTCCCTATCTTTTCTAGACAAATTACGATCTAATTTTAATCTACAATGGTTATCACGTGACATTTTTTCCCCGTTGTTTTATCAATATTATCACGTGACCGTTCGTTTTGGTGAATAAGGTTCATTGAAGTTCACATGAATCACGGCATTATAGAAAGTTATGTGATGAGCAATCCCGACGCTCCGTGGGCAATTTTCTAAGAGAATTCCTTACAATCACTTTAATGTTCTTACTCTCATTGTCTACCATTTAGTGGCTGCCCCGACGGCCCAATTAGTACCCGTTTACCAGGCATTGGCATGAAAGTCCATATTGCAGTCCGCCCCAGTAAAGGAGTTATAATAACATAATGCTCCTTCTTCCCTAGTGCTATTAGAATGGGTTGCCTGAGCTAGCAGGAAAACCAGTTACTTGACGGAATTTAAGTCATTGGTTAATATGCATGACTGAATGCATGACGAGTAGGACGTAATCATCTTCTTTGAAGTAACGTCTGTATTATATAAGATAAGATAAGATAATATTTTTAATATCAGGCAAGAGGTGTTGACATCTGACATCGCTGATACCTTCGTGATTCTCAACATTCTTAAGAAGATCTTATTAGCTGTCAGAGAGTGGTACGCCATATTGTCAAAACATCTCTCAGTGGACACCTCAGTGGACACATTAAAGGGGACTTTAATACATTTCGTTTTCTTTTTAATTAAATAATTACTTAATAAAAGAACTACACTGAATTATCTCTCTATAGAAGCTGGACTCTGGCAATGCCAGAGAATAAATATTAGTTTGTTTTTCACATAATAATAATAAGTAAACAAATTATGATCCACCTGGCTCAACCTTCTCTGGTTCTTGCTAGATCACGTAACTGGGAGAAGGAGCGGGGGGTGGACCCAGGCTAGAGGCAAGAGACAACTTGTTCAAACTCTGAACAATAAACTTACAACTTCAATGTCGTTGCTACAACAGGACGTGACCGTAAGTGTGAGTTGACTTTGAATGTTTCAATGACATTAATGGCCCTGGGAAAGCAGGTAGACGCAGTGTCATTCCATTTATTGCCAGTAAGAAAAACATTGACCAAGATTCAAGTATTAATTAAAACAAACAGAGAAGACGGAATGTCTTTGTTCTTACAAATATATACATACACACATACGTACTGTCGCTGTGTTCGGTTTAGGCAGTTCACTTTATGGAAATAAAATGTAGTCAAACTTGGTCTCTCCCCCACCCTTCTCTCTTTCTTATATATACATTCTACTCTCTCTTTTCCCAAAACTCTCACATTTTTTTTTTTTTAATAAAAATATTTGTAGCTTCTCTTTCATTCTCTCTTTCTGTCTCACTCTCTTCCTCCACATTTCAATATCCACATCTTTTTCACTCTCTTTTTAGAACTTTTACCTCCTCTTTCCACACACATACACACACATACACATATACACTCACTTTCTTCTACTTTCTATTTTTCTTCTCTGAAATTCATTTACTCTCTTTACCTATTTCTCTCCGGTTCTCGCTACTTCTCACTCATCTCACATGCCTTCTCTTTATGCTTATACTTCTTTTTTTTTGTTTCACTTTTCTTTCTACTATTTACACACGGTTTCTTCTTTTCACGCTCGTTCTTAAAATTCTCTCTCTTTGTTTTTTTCTCTCTTTCAATCCAACAGAACTCACACTTTTCACTCTCTTTCAATCCAACAAAACTCACACTTTTCACTCTCTTTCAATCCAACAAAACTCACACTTTTCACTCTCTTTCAATCCAAAAGAACTCACACTTTTCACTCTCTTTCAATCCAACAGAACTCACACTTTTCACTCTCTTTCAATCCAACAAAACTCACACTTTTCACTCTCTTTCAATCCAACAGAACTCACACTTTTCACTCTCTTTCAATCCAACAAAACTCACACTTTTCACTCTCTTTCAATCCAACAAAATTCACACTTTTCACTCTATTTCAATCCAACAGAACTCACACTTTTCACTCTCTTTCAATCCAACAGAACTCACACTTTTCACTCTCTTTCAATCCAACAAAACTCACACTTTTCACTCTCTTTCAATCCAACAAAACTCACACTTTTCACTCTCTTTCAATCCAACAGAACTCACACTTTTCACTCTCTTTCAATCCAACAAAATTCACACTTTTCACTCTATTTCAATCCAACAGAATTCACACTTTTCACTCTCTTTCAATCCAACAAAACTCACACTTTTCACTCTTTCCATTTCTCTCCTTTTCTCTCCATTAGCTCTCAATTTTTTTTCTCTCTCTGTATTACAAAACTTCTTCTACAACCTCTATCACATATGCCACGCCCCTCTCTTCCTTTCGTTTTTATTCGTCTTTTATTCCTCACCATTTTTTCTATTTTCTTTCGATCTTCATTTCTCTCTTTCTACCTTACCATTTTCTTACTTTATCTCTCGCAACTCTTTTTTTTTCAAATTGCTTTTGTTTAATACTTTTTTTGGTATCTCTCACTCTCTGTCTATTAATATTTCTCTCTTTAGCTCGTTCTCTATTTCTTTCTCTCTTTCTCTTAATCTCTTTCTCTTAAATTTTTCTTTTTCTCTCTTTTTCTCTGTATCTTTTTATCTCTCTCTCGTTATCTCGTTCTATCTTTCTTTATTTCTATCTTTCTCTCTCTTTTTATCTCATCTCTTTATCCTCCGCTCTCTCTTACTCTTTATCCCTCATTTTATCTCTTTCTTTCTCTTTTTTCTCTCTTTCTTTTTTCTCTTTATGTCTTTCTTTATTTCTTTTTTTTATCTCGTGCTCGATCTCTTTCTTTCTTTTTCTTTATCTCTCTCTTTATCTGTATCTCTCTCTCTCTCTCTTTAGCTCTCTCTTTTTTTTTCTCTCATAGATTTTCACATTAGATATATTTTATCTGACTGTTCGACATAACATGCTTAGCTTTCTAGCAATGGGGATCGAGTTGAAATACCAACTAGAGCCAAAAATGTTAAGAAATATAGTTGAAGTCTTCACAAGTTTTATTAAGTATATACTTACTTGTTTGATCCCTTGGTTGCGTTTGGACTCGCGTTTATAATAAGGTAAATAATATCAAACAGACAACTCTCACAAATCCAAGTCATGACTTTACAGGCCCATAAAAAAGATTGACCAGTGGCTACTGTACATGAAAAAATGTGGTATATATGAGTAATTCAAAACAAATGTCCTCATATTACGATCAAAGATATAAATAACAACTGACGACTCGCAGTTCAATAAAGAACAGTGAACAAAATATCATCTGCTTCTGTCGCTACAATCATTACCTTCATTCACATTACATGTTAAGTTTTGTATTGCTTGCTTGCAAGTTTCCTTAATTTGGATTTTATAGACTTGTGGAAGATGGGGTCTGGGGAGCACCAACAGACCTCAAGCGCTCCAGGCGCCTGGAATTCTTTGTACGCCTCTGCGTCTTTTATATAGTAGACATTGTTTTAGATCAGAGGTTCTCAAATTTTTTTGATCCGGGAACCCTTTACAGCATAGTTAAAACTTGCCACGGACCATCAGTGACAAAGCTACATAAATGCACACACACACACACACACACACATATATATATATATATATATATATATATATATATATATATATATATATATATATATATATATATATATATAAAATTCTCTTCGTGGCCCAACCATGCGGACACCTCGATGAAAAAGTCATGGAAAGATAATTCTTTTATTTCTGCAAGTCGGACTATAGTTACCCCAAGTAACTTTCGGGGTGACAGAGAGCGAGGCTCAGAAAAAAAAAGAGGGGGCATATGCTTCGCCGAGGGTCGGCTTTCTGTACATTTGACTACATTTATGTGTGTATTTTTTTACACACGTCAATATCTGGTGTCATTACATGTTTTTTTTTTTTCTGTAGCTTTGTTTTGATTTTTCCCCTTCGTTTCCTAAACATGGCCACCGCTTCGTGGAGTCAACAGGTCAGTCGCATATTTTTGGAAAAATGTCATCGACGAAACTGTTGCTCTAGAACTTCGCAAGATGGCTGTAACCTTTGTTTGCGAGCATCGTGATAACTATGGCGACGCCCTGTTTGTTGTTCTTACTGACGAAGCATAGCCATACACTCTGCTCGATAATACGCTGCCTACATGAATACTTCAAGTAAATAGCGATTTTTTTATTTTTTTTTTACATTTCTTCAAAGTTTTATTTTAACATTTGTTTTAATGTAACTTTTACCCCTACGTAATGTAGGCCTAACTGGTGAGATATTAGCGGAGTCTAAAAAATTGACCATTGCTGAAACAATGTTTGTGGTCAAACTTGTCAGAAGTCATACGTGTGTGGATGTTGAAGTAAAATGTGAAAATGGATGTGGAAGTGGATGTGAAAGTGGATGTGGCAGTGGATGGTCCTTTTATCGGAAAATGCTAAATAAATGTTTACGTATGCCCATCCAACGAAGACTGAAAAAGAATTAGGGAGATGGCGCGGTTTCAATCAATATCAGCTGAACTTTTTATCCTGAAAGGCTCCTAAACTTCACATGCCTATTTTATTTATACAAATAAGAACCCAGAGTATTGTCAGAGTTAGTTCGGGTGTTGAAAAGGATTTCTAAATGCCAAGAGTAAAAAAAAAAAAGGTTTGTTTTTGGAGGATTTATGAAGTTTTACTAGGAAGTGAAAAAAAAAGTGTGTTAGAATGAGAGAGAAGAATAAGCTTGAGAGTCCAGTATTTTTCAAGACCAAACAAACCCACTTGCGACCCAAATATTTTGCCTCTTGTAATACAGAAAAAGCCGTTGTCTGCATTGGTCTCTTTAAATATTTCTTTCGTCATCTGAGTCAGTTTTTTCCCCGAAAGGGGAAAGACGCTATTAGTTTTGTGTGGCATGTCTGTCAGTATGTCCGTCCGTCCCATTTAGATCTCGTAAACTAGAAAAGATAGTAAAAATCTTACACCATATTATTTTACACTCAAAGTTCTAATGCAACGGCTACTTTTTTTTCTTTTCTGAAAGCGAAAAATCTAATTTTTTAAAACACTTATGGAAGCAATCTTTTTTCATAAAATATACACCACTTTTACTATTAATAGTAACAAAAACGAGAGGCTCTTTAGAAGGGGAAATGATCATTTACCATATTTTTAACATATTTATGCAAATGGTTTTGGATATTTTTTGGCAAAAAAGTTTTTTTTTTTTTACTACATTTGTATGTTCTATCATACTAACAATACATTAACACAAAAAGAAAAAATTCTTTTTTAAAAAGAAAAAATCTATTAAGTATGCATATAAGTTGAAGATAATTTAAAACAACAATTAATAAGTAGTTTTCCATATTATCGCGAGAACTGCTATGCAATGCTACGGAGATGATAAACATAGCTATTTTTTTTTTTTACGAAATGTTTTTTTCTTGAGAATTTGAATAAGACAATTAGATAAATTAGATATTAATTATAAAACATCAGTTAGGCCAGGTTCGCATTAACTTCACTTTCACCTATCCTTTGGTCTGCTGGACCGCTGCGGCACCACACAAAATCTGTCAACTTTCTTTCTACATTCCTCTCTGTCATTTGTCTTTGATAGAATTTCATTCTGATGTTCTTTATGAAAATATTGAAACCTGCTTTTTTATTTGCCTGGGTGGACCAATTCGGGGGCCGATTTTGAGTTTGTGTCTACCTGTCTCTTTCAGATGGCTCCGGAGTTGATCTAAATAGAGCTTACAGGGTAACCTCTATTACGCTGACCTTCCTTAAACTCTTCAAAAAAGATCGGCTTCGGCATTTGGTCCTACCCAGCGCATCTGTGGAGTTGTAAGAATGACTTCTAGACAGTCTACACCAGCCTGCTGCAGAGTATGTTTTTGTTAGGTAGTCTTGTAAACGAATGTCCATTATGGAGCTAAGTCACATTTGATTAAAGCGTTAAAAAGGAGCCTTGGACGTCTCCCATACAGCACCCAGGTGTCAGAGAAACAAACTCACTTTCATTCTTAAAATCCCTTGAGGTCTCGGAGACATGGCTTACCTCAACGAGCACCTTAAGTGATGTAAATTCCAAACCATTATGTAATTAAGAATAAAAGAGACAGTCGACAGTTTGGCAAAGCTATGAACGCTACTTGACAAACAACAACAACAAACGCAATCATACGATAGTGCACGAGCAGGGATTTGTGAATGATGCAAGTCTAAATGGCACGACAACTGGAACCCTTCTAGCATGGTAGGGGACGTCAGACAGTTTCCTAAATCCCCAAACAGAGTTGATGAGTGGTGGCGGCTAATCAAAAAGGATCAAGCAAGTCTAGAGCGCTTTCATGCAGGTCATTGTACCATAGATTTTTTTTTCTCTGCTACTCTTACTTCGGTCCTAGATGTCAAAAGTCCCAAGAGGACATTGAACAGTAGAACACTTTCTGAACGATTGCAAGGGGCTCAAAACAGTTTGAAAATTACGCCTAGGCTTGAAAATGATAAGAGTTGGTGCATGCAGCGGTCTCACTTTGTAGGTAGCCATGTTTCGGAAGAACCATTTATCGATGGTCAAGGGTTCAAACCCTGCCCGCTCCCATAAATTATCTTCAACTCCGAAGGAACATCCGAATAAGTAAATCATTTTACATACATAATACATACATAATACATACATACATACACAGATACATAATACATACATAATACATACATACCTACATACATACATACTTATAGACATAAACACATACATACATTCAGACAAACATACAGACATAAAACTTACACAAGCAAAAAGAAAAGTACACATATTAAAATAACTTTTACAAGTGAAAAAAATAGAACAATGAAAATAAATTGGTAAGAAATATACATTTTATTAGATTTGAAGCCTTACGGGTATCTAATTTCGTTTGTTATACGCTCAGTACAAGCAACTTGAGATCTACTACTAGATCTAGTTTATGAGTTGGACACCGTGCCTTGACATGCAAATCAGACGTTACTTGCGTTGTTACCATTTCGAGGCCAAAGGAAACGTACGCCAGAGAGCGCTGCAATAGACATTATACTTCCAAACTGCAGTCTTTTAAAGTTCTGACTTTCAATCACAGATTCTACCTTGTTACTGAACGCCGCTTTAGTATGGAGGACTGTCTTGCGAATGACATAAGAGATTACTCAACAATTGACATGTTCAACAAAGGGTAACTATATTACTCTTGTTGTTTCTTAATTAAAAAAATTAGGAATCAAATTTATTTCATTCTGCGCATTTGTTACGTCAATCGCAACCATTTTCAATTGAGCTAAATCTCTTTATAAGATGTATGTGTCAAACAATACCATGACATAATTACAGAAAACAATTGGAATTGGATAAATTTCTGGAAGCATTTGTATCGACATAAGATCAGTAACATTGACGCTCTTTTTTTTTTCTTCTTCTTAATAATAAAACAAGTCCTTTGGAGTTACAAAGGGCAAGTAAACATTATTCATAGCAGTTCAACTACTTTTAACTTACGCGATTTGTCCAACTTTCTTAAAGTCACTTCAATTCTGTTCCACTTTCCAGCTGTGATGTTTTACTCTATTAAAGTTTTCATTTGTTTTCTTGGAAACACTTCAGTAGGAAACAAAAAAGCGTTTAGTACAGTTTGTTTAGTATGTAGCTTGGCTTATGTACGCCTGAGTATTGCTAGTGTTGAGTGAGGTACAAACAGCTTTATTAACTATTATAGGGTTAGTTCATTACGGGAGAGTCAATATGTATACAGTCAATTACAATATTTACATCATTATTATTTTTTTTTTTTTGGCTTTTGTTTTATTACTTTTTTTTATAGTATAAATAGATATTTGTGTAGCTTATATTTGTGTAGCTTATATTTGTGTAGCTTATATTTGTGTAGCTTATATTTGTGTAGCTTATATTTGTGTAGCTTATATTTGTGTAACTTATATTTGTGTAGCTTATATTTGTGTAGCTTATATTTGTGTAGCTTATATTTGTGTAGCTTATATTTGTGTAGCTTATATTTGTGTAGCTTATATTTGTGTAGCTTATATTTGTGTAGCTTATATTTGTGTAGCTTATATTTGTGTAGCTTATATTCGTGTAGCTTATATTCGTGTAGCTTATATTTGTGTAGCTTATATTTGTGTAGCTTATATTTGTGTAGCTTATATTTGTGTAGCTTATATTTGTGTAACTTATATTTGTGTAGCTTATATTTGTGTAGCTTATATTTGTGTAGCTTATATTTGTGTAGCTTATATTTGTGTAGCTTATATTTGTGTAGCTTATATTTGTGTAGCTTATATTTGTGTAGCTTATATTTGTGTAGCTTATATTTGTGTAGCTTATATTTGTGTAGCTTATATTTGTGTAGCTTATTTCAATGCAAAACCATGCTTAGCGCGTTGCATGTTCTTAGCGATCAAGTCTTTAAATTATTGTGGCATCCTTAGCATGCTTTGGTCTCCTGCTCCAGTGGATTAGAATTATGTAGAATAGATTTACCTTCTCCTTCTCGAAGCATCTCAAACTTTCATGGGCGTCACAGAGGGGCTTGAGTATTTCTGGATTCACCCCCCCCTACCGTCAGGCTTGCTGAATATTTTTTTTTTACTTTTTATTGGTGGAGGGGCTTGAGGTTTTTAATCTTCCCTTACCCACGGCGTAGCCAAGGGCAGAATTAGAGGCTCAATACCAAACCAGAAACTACATTTGCAAAAGTCCAGAAGCGTAGCCAATAGAGTTTTTACCTTAACACCTCTCCAATAAAAAAAAAAAATCAATAAAAGCCATGAGCCTAGCCAAAGGAGTTTTGAGGTTAAAACTCTCTCCAATAAAAACAAAAGCAAAACTACTGTCAATCCAGCAGTGGAGGGGTTGAAGTAAACCCACTCCAATAAAAACAAAATTAAAACTAGTTAGCAAATTCCATAAGCGTAGCTACGGGGGTGGGGGGGGGGCTGGTGTTAAACCCCCAACAAATGAAAAAAAAACAACTAAATCAAAACAATTCACCAAATGTCATGAGTGTATCCAAATAAAGATTTTAGATTGAAATAAAGGGTAAAGAGAAGGTGTTGAAGTAGCGTAAAACACCCCTCTTTTGAAAAACTAAATCTAAGTTACAGTCATGAACGTAGCCGAGAAGGGTTAGAGCTCAAACCCCTTCCAATGAAAAACTAAATTTTAAAAAAATTCCACGAGAGTAGCCAAAATCAGAATCCAAACACTTACCAATTTAAATAAAGCCGGGGAGGGGATGAAGAGCACCTCAAACTCCAATCAAACTAAATCAAAACTAAATCAAAACTAAATCAAAGCTACAATCTTTTAGGGGCTCAGGGAATTTTATTTCTGGAGGGATGAGTCCAGAAACATCCAAACCCAGCTACGCACCTGCATGTTACATTATAGTATTGATTATACAATGGCATATCTAGTAGCTTTTTACTTATAACACACGAACATTAATTAGTAACATATTTGTTTTTTGTTATAGGTCTTAAAAACAACCCTTTCGTCGTCACGAGGGTAGATTCGTAAGAAAATAAATATGATCTACAATATTAACAATTAAATAACTAAATATTTTTCCTTCTCGAACTAATGCAGTAGACATATACAACATCAGACTCAGTTAAAGCGAAAGCTAGTCTATAGACACGCATGATTATCTACTACAGAAGCATCAATGCTACGACGAACTTAACACTGGCACGCGAATCAGTTCTAATACTGGGATTAACACCATCACTGACAATGGTATGTCTACACTGGCTTTAGGACCCCTACCCTGGCGTCCTGTGACAAATAAAACAATAGACGTAATCTAAAAATATGAAGCGAATCGGACCAAATAGAAATGACGATTTAAACAATACTCTCCACACAACAAAGCAATCCTACCCAGAGAAAAGAACACAGACATTGAGACATCTGCCCAGTAGCTTATAAGTCAAAGAAGATTGAAAGATCAACTAGAACAGCCTCATGTTTTATTTCAGATAAGCAAGGAAAAATGACGTTAAAAATGTAATGCGCATACAAAAAAATGTGTACTAGAAGGTGTACTAGAATGTGTAAAGACGACTACTCACCATTTCTGATCAAAAAGCTTAATGAAGTTACTTGATGAAGCAATGGATGTAACTGACGTGATTCGAGCATGAAAGTATATGAAACACTAAACAGGTGAGTCGATCTTTAACTCACTGTAATGACATTTTCAGCATAACTGAAAAGGGAAAAATGTGTAAACTTTTAATACATATGTTGAAGCAATTTGTGATGATTTATTTTCATTTTTTTAAAATTATATTTATGTTTAGATAACTAAATGTTATCGCCCTTAAATATTAGATAGATTGATTAAATATCGATTGATTTACTAGACATAGTGCTACACAATCTGAATTGGGGATGAACTTGTATCTATGTAGCAAATGTGCCACAAATACCCAATAAGAAAACAACGACATCTTTTCAGCAGACTAGATCAAGGCATTTCATTTTTTAGGGTGTTTACCTGGTCGTGCGTTATGCGCGTTGGGCTGTCGTTCGAACTTCTCGATGATCCCGAGTTAATAAATTCATACCCTGCCCGCTGCCATCCCACGTCGTTCTGTGGGAGCTTTGGACTAAGAAGTAAATTATCTTGAACTTTGAAGAACACCCGAAACATGTCAAACATTTGACAAACATTTACTTGAGACCCATCTAGGTCGCAGGCCGCTTCATAGATAATTTCACATTTACGACGGTGCATTGTCTTTCTGGTTGATTCCATCAATGATTTAACTGGACATTATTTAGATTGATTTTATCCTTGGGGCCGGTTGTACATTTTCATGAGGATCTTTTACCTTGTAGATTTCCTGTTTTCAAAGTTGGCAAGTTTTAGGTATGAAAAAAATACAAAAACAAAGTAAATTGTGACGAATCTGACTATCCAGGCTCTCTTCAAACTGCACCACACACCACTAATTTAAAGAACTTGACAACTCAGGGCTCCAAAGTAACGTAGCACTTTAATGTTCAATAAATCACAACCAATACTGTACAATTGGCAACACGTTACACAGGCAGTACAAAAATTTCTCCGTGACCAAACGTACCGCCGTATCAACTCTTGCACTGGCCTCTCCGTCTCGTTCCGGGCTTGCACTGGGTTCAACCGTTCAGGACTGACTTCACACACTGGGCTCGTCGTGTCGGACTCGATCGCAGACCAAGATCAAGAAGCCGTTCCTCTTGACTGTACTTGACAGTACTCCGCACTGAACCACACCGCTGAACCACACTGCTGAACCGTGCTGAGCACTATTCACACGACAGATCCTTCCCGAACCGTCTTGACTGTGACACCTCCGCTCTTTATGTAGGGTCCCTACTGGCCTTCTAGAACCGGACGGAACATCGATCGACCCTTCTAGTAATCACATGACGACATCCCTCATGACGCTACTGAGCACTATTCACACGACAGATCCTTCCCGAACCGTCTTGGCTGACCGTCGTAACTCGTCACGGTTGACCGCTCGTCTAGCGCTGGCGAGTGACACCACTACCCCCATCAGTGTCACCACAAGGTTTATTACAAAATGCTTTAGAAAACTGCTACACTCGATTGATGACCATAAATTACCTTATAGTGGTAAATTAAAATGTTTTTTTTTTATATTTACAGTTAACAAGATACAGACCAGGGCCGGACTTGAGGGAGGGCAGGCCTTGGGTTCTTCAAAGAGGGGTCCCCACAACAGAGTTTTAAACATATATCTGAATTTAGAATCTCTTAAATATCTCTATATTTTACATTTTTACCAACAATACTTTAAATCGTACGAAGTTTCTCCTAACCTATAAATTCATCTCCAGATTTACGTCATTAGGTCAACACAGGGCATTACCCCCTTGACAAACTCAAATTTATACATTTTAAAAACTAAATTGTGCATATCAAATATAAAAAAAAAATAAAGAAGAAAAATAAATTATATCTACAAGTACTCTTTTTCTTCTCAAATATATCATGCCTTTAATTATAATTATTATTATTAATAATTAGATTTTCACTAAAGCTTATAAAAATGTAGATCCCCCACAAAAATCCTGCGCCGGGGCCTCCTTTAACTTATATCCGGCCCTGACACAGACACATCATATATTTCTCAGACAATTTTCTAGCATAGATTTTAGTATTTTGCTTCAACTCGGTGGGCTGCGACTCCAACGTGAAAACACGCCAAAATATCTAGGAGTTACCCTGCTCCAGCACGTCCAGTATGTTTGAGAGAAAGCCTCGGAGAAGTTAGCGTTACTAAGAAAGCTGGCCAGCACAAAGTGGGGTGCCATAGCTGACTTGCTACGCACACTGTATTTAGGGACAGTAAGATCACAAATCGAGTACAACTATACAGTTCAAGTATATATATATGCTAGTAAAACTGCCCTCGAATCACTCGATCGAGTACAAGCACAGGCCCTAAGGTTCATTTGTGGCACCTTTCGGACAAGCCCAACAAACGCTGCCGAAATCTTAACAAACGTGGCCCCTTTATATTTAAGGAGGGAGAGGGCGGTACTTACGGCCTACGAGCGCTACAAAAGGGGCGACTCTAAGCTACCCACCACAATCTTAGTGCAACAGTGGAGAGAGAGGAACTGCATCAAGATGCGATCGTTCCTCCACATTGCGGGTAATTTGATTATATCAGATGGACTCTCCACTGGGTAGAGTTCCTATCAGACGTATAGGTACATGCCCTCCGTGGAGGAGACTGCCGGTCCCCACTAAGAGACATTTAACATCTGCCATTCTCAAAAACATGGCATCTTTAACTAATAAGTCCTACCCATCAGATGTCATTTTCTGTTATACCGATGGGTCGGTATTGAGGGACCCCGATAGATCTGGGTATGGGGCCCAGGGTATGGGGCACAGGGGTCTCAAACACGCGGCCCGCGGGCCGCATGTGGCCCGCGAAACTATTTTGTGCGGCCCGCGGCCACGTCCGCGAATTCAAAAAATTATATAAAATTTACAATGACCACATATAAGCCGTGAAATGATTTACAACTGCACAACGTGCGCAACGTGTTTCGAGAACTGGAAAAACGTGTTTCAGTGGCTACGGACTGTGCACCAGCAATGTGTTCAGAGAAGGTTGGTTTTGTTGGATTAATGGTAAAGAAACGGAAGCTTGGCGGGACCTTTTGCAGCCATACACCAAGAAGCACTCTGTGGTAAAAGTCTACAAATGAAGAACGTGATGGATGTTGTCGTGAAGACGGTGAACTTCATACGTGCACGGGGTCTCAATCACAGACAGTTTGTGTCATTTCTAGCTGATTTAGAAACGGAATACGGAGAGTTGCTGTATCATAAGGAAGTCAGATGGTTGAGTCGTGGAAAAGTGCTGCAGAGATTTTTTGAACTGAGACGGGAAATAGCATTGTTCATGGCAATGAAAGACAGAGACATACCACAGCTCAGTGACCCAATGTTTTCGTCGGATCTTGCTTTTCTTACTGACATCACGCAATATCACAATGCACTCAATTCACAACTACAGGAGACAGTTTTTCCTTGTTGCCACTCCGTTCGCAGTTGACGTGAAAAACGTTCCAGAGGAAGTCCAGATATAACTACTGGACCTGCAATGTGACACTGTTCTGAAGCAAAAATACGCTGATGTTGGTGTTCCAGATTTCTACCAGTTTCTTCCCAGAGAGAAGTTTCCAAACTTATTTTGCGCAGCTGCTAGAATTCTAGCGATGTTTGGGGGTATGTACGTTTGCGAACAGTTTTTCTCCAGAATGAAGATCAACAAAACAGCATTACGATCAAGACTGACTGAAAGCATCTGAGATCAACCTTGAGGCTTGCCACTAGACGCGACTTCAGGCCTAACATCGATAGTCTGGTCTCTGCCAAAAGCTCTCAGCTGAGAGGACAGAAAAATGAGTGACAAGCCATCTGCAATAGGCCTAGTAAATATATATATATTTTTTTGGGGGGGAACTACAGTTTCTTCTTTTTTATTAGGGACAGAGACAACGTCAACTTATTTTAGTAACCGACTCTCGCTCCAGTCTCCTAGCTTAAGGTAGCGTCGGGGGAGGGTCGCCCGTAACAGAAGAGGCAATCGGCGCCGCAGATAACATCCGCCGAGCTATTGGAGCTGTCGTTTTCATGCAGTGAGCGCCATCACATTGCGGCATGAGGGGCAATGAAACGGCAGACACCCTCGCAAGGGAGGGTGCATTAGCAGCCACACACCTCGAAGCACTAAGCACGTTTCTACAAGCTACGGCACAAATCCGAGCACTCATTCGTGAGAAGTGGTTAAAAGCCTGGGAGGAATCCAATAGAGCACAGAGTGTCTGGCAGCACATGCGTCACCCAGATCGCGACGATCCGTGGTGGCAGCTGAAGAGGTCAGAACAAGCAATCATTGCGCAGTGTAGGACGGACCATTGTCCTGTTAAGGTATACTTTGCCCGGTTCCGCCCGAACTTTGACTCCCGATGCTGTCACTGTGGAGAGAGCGTCGAAACAGTGTCGCACGTCTTGTACGAGTGTCCCCAGTTCCGAGAGAAAAAAGGGGGGGGGCGTGTCTGAGCAGTCACTCGACTTGTATGGTAGCCTCGAGGCAACACGCTGAACGGCCCAGTTTCTTGCCAGAGCACTACGGGAGGATTGAGTCCTTCCTGCTCTGATTTTTCATTAGGAGTACATACAGGACACTTCTGAACAGATAATACAATGCCAATAAACAACAACAACAAAAACAACTCAAACATCTACTCTAAGACTAGAGTAAAAAAAAAATCATTCAATATATATCAAAAATATAATTGCGCTTGATTTCGAGTCCGAAGATTAATAAGGAATGCAGTATTTCCCGTGGATACGCAGCCCCAGCTGCGACCTACATACTTTGCCACATTCATCGTAGACATAAGTATTTTTAATCGGTGGTAGATTTAGATATTCTTTTCACCGTCTACGTCTGTCCTCGGTTGTTGATTTTGTTTTGGCCTTAAAAATGTATCCCGCTGACTTTGTAAGTGAAATAATAAATAAATAAGCTCCACCCTAAAAGGGGTCCAAATATCTTACAGAATAAGTCTAAGGGAATATCACTAAAGGTACCCACTATTTTAACCAAGCAAAGAATCTTTTACTGACCAAAAAAAACAACAACAACAAAACAGACCGTTTTAGCCAACTTCAGAGAAGTTGAAGTAACGTCTGTATTATGTCTTTGTATATCATCAGGACAAAATGAACCCTGTCAAGATGATTCTACCATTCATCCTTGGTATGCTGATTGCTTCATCAAATGAATTAGCAGCTGTTTTCGAAGTGAACTTTGGTTCACAATCAGCCGTGTATGTCCTAGAGGAGAGTGTCATTGTGCAGTAAGTGTTGCTATTATTAATATGGTAACTTTATGTATCGATCTTAACGTCATAGTGTTCATTTTTTTAAATTGTATAAAATTTTTTTTTTGAATACTTAATCTGATGCTTCAGCTTGTTACATTTTGGTTTTAAAGAACCAACTTACGTCGTTTAGGAAAAAAATTAAACAAGAATATAAGAGATCAAAAAGAGAACGCAATATTTTCCAACTGCAAAATACACTAAACAGTAGAATACACTAAACATCAAAACACATTAAATAGAAAACAATAGACAGCAGAATACATTAAACAGAGGGATACACTAAACAGAAGAATATACTAAATAGCAGAATACACTAAACAACAGCATACAATAAACAGCAAACACACTAGACAGCAGAATACACTAAACATCAGAATACACTAAACAGCAGATTACACTAAACAGCAGAATACACTAAACAGCAGTATACCTTAAACAGCAGAATACACTAATCAGCAGAATACACAAAACAGCAGAATACACAAAACAGCAGAATACAATAAACAGCAATATACACTAAACAGCAGAATACACTAAACAGCAGTATACACTAAACAGCAGAATACACTACACAGCAGAATTTAATAAACAGCGGAATACACTAAAAAGCGGAATACACTAAACAGCGGAATACACTAAACAGCAGAAAACATTAAGCAGTAGTATACACTAAACAGCAGTATAAACTAATAGACAGAATACACTAAACAGCAGAATACATTAAATAGCAGAATACAATAGACCCGCATAATACACTAAACAGCGGAATACACTAAACAGCAGAAAACATTAAGCAGTAGTATACACTAAACAGCAGTATAAACTAATCGACAGAATACACTAAACAGCAGAATACATTAAATAGCAGAATACAATAGACCCGCATAATACACTAAACAGCGGAATACACTAAACAGCAGAATACACTAAACAGCAGAATACACTAAACAGCGTAATACACTAAAAACGTAATACACTAAACAGCGTAATGCACTAAACAGCGGAATACACAAAACAGCAGAATACACTAAACATCAGACTACATTAAATAGCAGAATAAGAAAGATTGCAGAATACACTAAATAGCGGAATACACTAAACAGCAGTATACATTAAACAGCAGAATACAATAAACAGCAGAACACAGTAGACAGCAGAATACACTAAACGTTAGAATACACTAAACAGCAGAAGTCACTAAACAGCAGAAGTCACTAAACAGCAGAATACACTAAACAGCAGAAGTCACTAAACAGCAGAAGTCACTAAAAAAGCAGAATACACTAAACAGCAGAAGTCACTAAACAGCAGAATACACTAAACAGCAGAAGTCACTAAACAGCAGAAGTCACTAAACCGCAGAAGTAACTAAACAGCAGAATACACTAAACAGCAGAATACACTAAACAGCAGAATACACTAAACAGCAGTAGTCACTAAAAGCAGAAGTCACTAAACAGCAGAAGTCGCTAAACAGCAGAATACACTAAACAGCAGAAGTCACTAAACAGCAGAATACACTAAACAACAGAAGTCACTAAACAGCAGAAGTCACTAAACAGCAGAATACACTAAACAGCAGAAGTCACTAAAAAGCAGAAGTCACTAAACAGCAGAATACACTAAACAGCAGAAGTCACTAAACAGCAGAAGTCACTAAACAGCAGAAGTCACTAAACAGCAGAAGTCACTAAACAGCAGAAGTCACTAAACAGCTAGCTATTTATGCACTGAACTATATTTACCTTAATCTCCAGTGAGATCCATTTATGGTCCCTATAATGGGGATTCTTAAAAGAGAAGATGATTACATCCTACGCGTGTCTTTGTATTTAAAACCTTCAAATTCGTTAGTTTGTGTAGCTGATTCAGGATAACCATTCCATGACCCAATAGCGTTTGGAAAGAAGGATTAGATTGACACATGAAATAGGTAGGACGTAATTATCTTCTTTTTGAAGCAACGTCTGTAATCTATAAGATACTGAGCACTTTTACAAAATTTCCCGTCATATGGAAGAAATGTGCCTTTATTTTTTTCTGGGTATTTTATAAGGTATTATTTTTGTAAAAAAAAGGAGAAGGAAAAATAATCCAGTTGAGAGAACTAATATGAATTAAGTTTATCAATATGAGTGTCATCTTATCTCACTGTATAAAATCCTCAGCTCTGACGGACACATCACTGATTCTCCCACATCCCTGGACGAAAAAAAACAACGAAATTTAACCTGCTTTAATTTAATAAGAACTAAGCCATTTTCACAATCGAAACCACAGCGGTTAAATTCCCGAAAAGATTTTGTATTCGCAGTTTGCGACATGTCAATGTTTAATCATGGTACTATTCTATATAGGAGGAGGAGGAGGCATAGTGGTTAAGTGGTTAAGCGTGTAATAGACCCACTAAAACAACATGAGCTTCAATAAACACAATGATTTTAGTAGTCTCTATTTATGTTCTTTACTCCAGCCACTTGTTCTCTCAACTGATCTCCTTTTACACACAGGACACACTGCTGTTCACTCACGGTACGTGACGTTTTGGCGCCGCCGTTTTGGCCCCGCCGTTTTGGCGACGGGACGTTTTAGCGCGAGCCGTTTTGGCGACGCGACGTTTTGGCGCGAGATATCATTTGACGATAATTTAATAAGCACGTAGCTTTTTTTTAATGAACCCTTGAATTCCAGCGACTTAGGCAAATAACCATGGTGTCTATGTATACTTAACTTAGTATTTTGAGAAACATGGTACATGTATTATATTTTTACTTATATTAGCAAGTGTTTGGTATGTATAGTTGGAGATACCATACAGTCATTTAATAAACCAATGTTAATATAAACAAATAATTGCATCAATTTTTAGTCTATCATCGTTTCATTTTGTTTTTAATTTTAAAGTAATATCTTAAAAAACTTTTTTGAAAATAAAAGTGTGCCTGTTAATAAACACACATACACAAGCCAAAATGTTTATTATAGAAAATGATGTGAAAAACAAACACACATTTACATTTATATGTGAAAAATATGTCTTAACACAAACACTCATGCAAAACATAGATATGAATAATTCTTTAAAAAGAAATAATACAATAAACGTACATAATGTATTTCGCGCCAAAACGTCCCGTCGCCAAAACGGCTCGCGCCAAAACGACCTTCGCGCCAAAACGGCGGGGCCAAAACGGCGTCGCCAAAACGGCGTTGCCAAAACGTCCTTCTTCGGTTCACTCAATATATATATAGATTTTTATTTTCGTAACTCTTTTTCAAGCTCTAAGGGAAGTCGCCCCAATCAATGCTTTCTGTCGTAGAAAAGTAATGATCTTTAGTTTTCAAAGTTTAGAAATAATGCGAAATCATTTCTCGGATTTTTCTTTAGAATGGGATATTAATCACAGGACTATATATTCACGCTATTATATCAAACATAGCAATTTCCTGTTAGTTTCCATTGAGATAATGTTTTAAAAATCCTAGATCGAAATTATTCATGTTGATTTTAATCATCTTATGTACATTTAAATAGATTGATTACCTAAATCTTGCTAGATTGTGTATCTAAAAATTGCAAAATAATAATTATGAGACGAGAGTACTCTTATATTTGATGTACAATTACTAGATCTAGATCTAAAAATTAAATTATATGTTACATAGGTTAGGGTTGAAAAAAAACAACAACTTTACTTCTTATAACTACTTTACAAAACAATGCCTTGTTTCAACGTTTTAAAACAATTTCACGACATTGTTTGTAGTTTTAAAAGATCTCCATGTCCAGTCTAGATACAATTTATATGGTCTACAAAAGCAAAATTCGCGCCAAGAGTTTAAATAGTACTTTAAAAAAGTTTAATCTTGTACTTTTCAATGTGTCGGCTTAAATAAAAACAGCTTATTGGGTCAAAGTTGCGAATGTAAAATCGTTGTTGATAAGTTCAAACTCTTCGGCTTCGATCGTGAAAAAGGCTAGGCAACTAAGAACAGTTTATTTTTTGTTTAATGTTTTCGTTCACGACAAGTTGGAGAATTAGTGTTATGTGATTTTCATGAGTGTAATAGGACTTCTATGAATGAATATAAGATTATATAAAATTTATTTACAATATTTATATTTTTTTGTCATAGGTTCCATACCTGCCTATGCACGTCTATCAGCCAGGAGTGTAAATATACGAAGGATGGGACCAGTGTTGAAAGTCGACAAATGTTGAATACCTCGCTACTGCAATACTCAAATTCCTTCTTTTGCTATTTTAAATTACAATCAGAACTCTCATGTGAGAGACTGAAGAATTATTTCCTAACTAAGGAATGTTCATCTTTAAAGGAGACACCGTGTACTGTAACAGCACTTTCTGCTTATGGCAGCTCGTGCCCAAAAAATATGGCCCAGTTAAAGTTCAGTGGCCCTTTAAACTTTAGGATTCCAGTCTTTACAGCAGAGCTGTTAACATTATTTCGATGTGAACGATTATGCACAAATAATGAAACTTTACAAGAATCGACAACTAGTACTACTAGTATTTCCACTGTCATTAGATCTGCCACAGCTAATGAGGCTACATACCAAGAAATCGTGGTTGCAATATATGTCTGCACAACACTTATCGTAGTTGGTCTGTTGGTATGTAGCATTGTTCTTATGATTGTATGGAAAAAGAGTGTGGCCAGGTGGCTGCCTGGTCGTGCGGTATGCTCCTTGCACTGCCGTCCTGGCTTCTCGATGGTCCGGAGTTCATGCCCTGCCCGCATTTTTTCACGTGTACAGAAACGCGAAACCAAAATTATTAAAATTGATTTTAAAAATATACAGTTATTTGCTTAAATTATTTTTCATATTCACTAAACTAAAATTCTTTTCTTTCATCAATTTCCATAGACCTATCCTTATCAGATCAATAGTGTGATATGGAATAAGCTATATGAAAATACAAAATATAGTCCATACATTTCATATTCCATTACAGTCAGTCATAGTGGATGTATTTTACCTAATTTAAACAAATGAAACTAGTTTAAATCTAGGTCTACAACTAAAGAAGTTCTCTTAGCTTTAATTACAAGTCTTTATCTCGGATTTCGTTGGATGTAGGTTAAAACGAGTGCAAAGTGTTTAGTCATTGACAAAGCTACTATGGCATTCATATTTCTTAGAGTATAAATCTAGATGTACATGAAATAAAATAAACAATGTTTTTTTCTTTAACTATTCAAAACATAACAATTTTCCAACCCTACTTTTATTTTCGTGGAAAATATTTTAAAAAATGTGAAGGTGATATTCTCTAAGTTTGGCATAGATCTAGATCTGAATCAAATCCACTTAATTAGAAATACGCAAACTAAGGCCCTCAGGTTGGTACGTTAAGAAGAGAAGATAATTTGACACATAATGATAACGAAATCTGTAAAAGGCTGTGGGACAAGTCTTTAGTGGATTTTTTTTTACAAAGCTTATATCAACTTACTCTGTCTGTCTGTCTGTCTGTCTCGTAAAAAGTTTATACAAATTATTTCTCTCACATACAATCTCGGATCAAGTTGAAATTTTTTACAAATATTTCTTGTATCTGACAAACATGAATTAATTAAAAAAAATTAAACAATTAGTTTAACTTTATCTTACCTTTACCTATCCCGTCTGTTGGACCGTTGAGGCACCAAGCAAAATCTGTCGACCGTCTTTTTCCATTCCTCTCTTGTCTTTTGCCTTTTAGAACCACTTTCAATGGCAGGCTTATCCATTCTTTTATGTTGTCCTCCCATTGATTTTTCTGCCTGCCTCTTCTTTTTTTCTGGTGCTGTTCCCTGAAGGAAGGTCTTTGCGAGCCCCAAAGATCTTGTAATATGACCATAGATTTTAAGCTTGCGTTTTTTTCACAGTAGTTAGCAGGTCATCATTGGGTCCGATCGCTGCAGTAACTCTGTCTCTAATCTCTTGGTTTGTGATGCGGTCTTTGAATGTGATGCCTAGGATCCTTCTGTAGCATCTCAATTCCATTGCTAGGATCCTCCACTCTAGCTCTGCAGTCAGCGTCCAAGACTCACAAGCATATAAAAATGTGGCCGTGTCCAGGGAGCGCATCAGTCTGATTTTGGTGCCGAGGGCTAAGCCTTTGTCTTTTTATATTATTTTAAGTTATGAAAGGGCTGCTGTGGACTGTGCTATTCGGGCCAATAGTTCGGGTTTTGTTCCCTCATCTGAGACAATAGCTCCGAGGTATTTGAAGCTGCGAACGCTAGTTAGCTTTTCACCTCAAATACTGATGCCTCTTATAAAGCCCTGTTGGCTATTGGGGGTCATAATTTTTTTTTTCCTGCATTTATTTGCATGTCATATGCTGCAAAAGTCTTGTCAATGCGCATCACTAGGTCAGCTAGTTCTTCTTCTGTCCCTGCTAGGCCGTCAATGTCATCTGCGAAGCGCAAGTTAGTAATTCTTCTTCCTGCAATGCTAACAGTACCTTCATAGCCCTCGAGAGCATCTTCCATTATCCTTTCAAGGAAGATATTGAAGAGTGTTGGTGAAAGTAGGCAGCCTTGTCTTACTCCAACCGAGGTATTGAACCAGTCTCCAATGTTGTTGTTGAAGTACACCGCACTGGTGGCATCCTTGTAAAGGTTCTGGATAACTTTGATTATATTTTGATTAATATTGTATTTTTCCATTGTCGCCGAGAGTGCCTCGTGCCATACTCGGTCAAAAGCTTTCTTGAAGTCAATAAAGACATGAAAAGATTATCTTGGTGTTGGAGATATTTTTCACAGAGGTTTAGGATTTGTTCTGTTGTGCTGCGACCTTGTCTAAAACCTGCTTGTTATTCTGCTATGATTTTGTCTGCTATCGGTTTTAGTCGATTTAATATAATTTTTAACATTACTTTGCTGGAATGTCTTATAAGGCTGATGGTGCGATAGTCAAGACAGAGTTGTAAATTGTAAAATTTTAAATAGTTTAACTATTGGTTATTAATTATTTTGTTTGGCATCAAATAAGAACTTGTATTTGACAGATGGAATTGTGTTAATTGAATTAGTCCCATTGAAAAAAAACATGTGCTCTGAGTTCAAAAGGAAGTCGACAACCTGTTTTTAATGCATTTAAATAGGATCACCAAGGGTTACCCCAGGGATCCACCCTCTCATGCATACTTTTCATGGCCTATCTTAATGATTCGCCCTGCTCACTGCTACATGAGGATGATATTGTCCTCTGGTCAACCGGGAAGAAAGCTGACCAACTTCAGGCAGCATTACAAGCCGACCTCCTCGTATTGTTCCAAATGGCAGATACGAATCAATGTAGCCAAAACCACCTGGTCCCTGTTCCCCCTGGGAATCGACATTCTTGGGGCCCCATTCGAACTCCAACTCCAACGTGAAAATAGGCCTAAGTATTAAGGCATCACCCTAGACAAAAAGCTCTCAATGCATTTGCACATCCAAGATGTTAAAAGAAAAGCATTGGAGAACATTTAATCACGTGATAATATTGATAATAAAACGAAAAAAAAAAGTCACGTGATAGCCATTGTGTATTAAAAATTAAAGTGTAATTTGTATAGAAGAGATTGAGAATCACGTGGATAAATGTTGTTTGTTTGCGATTGGTGAATGAGGTCCATCGATACAATTACACAAAATGTAAGCTTTTTATTATTTTTATTCTTTATTATTATTAATCTTTTTGATTTCTTTATTTTTTTTTTGTTTGCAGTTGACAATAGAGACGAGACGGCGATCTCTAAAGACAACATTCCTGAAAAAGACACAGCCCAAAATGCTAGTTTCTCTGACACCAATCAGAATAACCAGAATAACAAGGACCAAAATAACAGCATTGACGTCGACAAAATCAACGAAACGTTTGTAAAAGTCTTTGCGGAATCAGACACATCTCTGCAAAAAACGACAACAGCATAATTTTTTTTTTAAATGACGCAACCATCACACTCTTTGTTTAAGTATATGTTCAGTTTGTACGGGCGCCTCTACCCAAAGTACCTCCATTCCAGTAAGATTATTTTATTAATTGGGAGAAGATTTGATCTAGGAAAAAATTAAAAAAAAGAGGTTTTGTATTTTATACAGCAGTTATGAGCAGTATAAAGTTGACATCTTTTTTTTAGCCATTGCCTATATAATTAATAGAACATTTTCTGTGTAATAATAATAATAATAATAATAATAATTATTATTATTATTGTTAATTACGAAGAATGCCTATTATGTCAGATGGGCATAATGATCATCTTTTGTTCAAAAAATTATTTCCATTTTACCTTATTGGGCATTCAGCTGAAAACAAAATCCCTAAATAGATTTATTCAGCTTGGACTTGAATTTGACCATGACATCGCACTTCTCTTTCATAAAATAGCCTATATATGCCATTTTAAGTCTAAAATTTGCAATTGTTAACGTACCAAAGAAAACTCAAGATTGTGTCTTTAAAAATACCAAGAAATAACAACACTTCCGTGTTTTCACATCAAAGCTATTTACTTTTAATTTTGAATTTGTGTCAAGTTAATACTTTTGTGGTTGTTCAGTCTTCTTTTTAATTGTTAACTATTGTTTAGTTATGAATTGTCTTACCATTACTTTCCTTTTTTTTTAAACTGTTTTCTTTAAATCCTTTTTCTATGCCTTTTGATATGTAACAGAACATCTATGTCGTTGGCTTTGTTGTTTTCAACAAATGTTTTGCATTTTAAAAATTATTCTTCATCTAGTAAACTTGTTTTAAATGTTTATTATTATATATATAGATAAGGGATGTCACCCGAAGCGGACCACTCACTCCTAGTGACTTCACCGCCGCTGTTTATGTCATCTGATGCTTATCACTTTATATCGTTCATCGTCTTGCTAACTGGTCTTCGCCACTGTTGCTAACATTTATCCAGTCCCTCTACACTTAGGTTGTCACAGCCGACTAGGACTGCTATCTACCGACGCGATCTGTCACTCTAAAGAGACAAATAACCAAAATATCGTTATTATAAAAAAAATCTATGCTAAAAACATCTATGCTAAAAAAATCTATGCTAAAAAAATCTATGCTAAAAAAATCTTTAAAAATCTATGCTAAAAAAATCTATGCTAAAAAAATCTAAAAAAATCTATGCTAAAAAAAATCTATACAAACTAAAACTAATCACGACTAAACCTTAGCATTGTCAAAAAAAACTTAATATCTAAGCTTGATAAGCAACGCAATAGCTCAAAATCGATATCCACGATATACCTACTAATAGAAATGATAACTTAGCCTGCTACTCTTCTCTGTCTTCAAGAGGGACAAAATCAAAACAGGTCACACAAAAAAATGCGCTTGCCACAGTGGAAAAAAAACAAACACAAGACGTTCTCCCCGCGACTGTTCCATACCCGTGACTGTTCCATACCCGTGACTGTTCCATACCTGAGATTCTTACCACAAGGACACACCAGGTAAACACAAACACAAGACGCTCTCCCCGTGACTGTTCCATACCAGAGATTCTTACCACAAGGACACACCAGGTAAACACAAACAAACAAACAAACAAAAAACGCTTGACCTCAAGTAACCGTTAACATAAAAAAAATGACAACCCCAAGCCTCGATCAACCTCACAACAATACAGGGTGAGGTAGACACGACAAGACCCAGCGCCTCTGTCTCTCAGACCCCCTCTCCCGCCTTTTCAAACGCAACAAAACGCCAAAATAAAAACAAAACAAAACACAAAGCCTCAACCCGCTAAGGGACAAAATTACCGGGTGGCTATGATATTATGAAACTAGAAATAATTTTAAAGATTTTATCAACTTCTTGATGTCCATGATTATTAAAAGTCTCAAGATTTCATGGATTATTGAACTCAATATCAAATGATAACATTGTTTTAGTATGTTTCATTACTTGTTCAATATCTCAACTTTTCACTATTTCTATATGTCTTGATTTCATAATTTGTCCGTCTTTATTGATTTGATATCCTAAGATTTCATAGCTTGTTTTTGTCTTTACATATTTAATATCTTAATATTTCATTATTTGTTTATATATCTTTATTGATTTGATATTTTAAGATTCTATAAGTTAGGAATGTTTTTTTTTTATTTGATATCTTAAACCTCCCCTTTTTTTTTTAAATGTTGTCATGATAAACTTATCAACAGCTACACTATTTCAACAACCGTTGTCTGTTTTTGGTCGCCTGCCTTTTTTTTTTTGACAGTTTACTATTTTTTTGCTTTTATGTTTTCTGGCATTCAGGTGACCTATCTAACGAAGTCTGTTCTTTATTATTTCTGTCCTTATTGATGTATTTTCATTTAAGCTGGTTTATCTCATGGGCAGTGCGTGTCCTCCATATTGTCTCATCTTGTGTAGCACCATAGATTGTTTTCTAAGAATTTTCCGTTCCCAAGTATAAGCAGATTTTCTGTCGATTTGTCGGTGTCCTGCACACACAACTACTGTTTTTCATGGTTTTGTAAATAATTGTTCTTTGCTTTCCTTAATTATGTTTTGCTTTTAAGAAAGTAGTAGGTGATAGAGAGTGCTCTGTTACTTCGAGTGACTTGTTCTTTATTTCTGTCAGTAAGTGATTTTTTGGAATTTATAGTCTGTGCCATTGTGCGTCTCGGGAGACAATCTTTTCCCTTTAAAACTTCTCATGTGGCTAAATAGGTCATTCCTCATACACAGCTGTGGTCACAGTTTGGGCATCTGTAATCACCAGACTGTAGCACTTTCAGTCTTCTTTCAACTTCTGGTGTGTAAGCTGTGTGCAATCAAAGACCCTTCCTTTAAGTTCGATCTCCATGTGATCTATCCTGGGCCTTTTTTTACCAGCTGTTAATGAAGAGCTTCATATCACATTTGCTTAAATCAGTATACATTAAAAGTGGGCGACTTTCATGCCTTTTATTAGATTACCATGCAGAATGTCTTGTGAGAGTCGACCTGGTGGCTTTCTATAAACATGTCCAAGCCAGCTAGCAATGTTATAGGTCTCTTTACCCAAATGTCATCGGCATTGACAAGGTATTGTAGAGGCTTGATGTTTATTGTCCCTGTTGGTTGCGACCCTGTCTTCTCTCCTGAAGTAGTTAATAATTGTTTCCCTTATGTACATTCATTATACCCTTTTCTTGTGTCAAATTGAAAGAGAGCATGCATAAAAGTAACTTCTTGTCTTAATCCTCATTTAATCACAGATTCCCGTGAGTATTTTCCCTGTACTATGACTTTACTGTTTGAGATGTTTTATTAATGTCATATGTATACGTCATGTCATTACGTTAGGTATTTCTAAATCCTGTAGTATGTCATTTGACACTGTCGTAAGCTATTTTATTATCTCAATAGAGTTGGTGGACTGGTATACTGTATTCATAGCATTGTTTAGTATACATCTTAGTGTCAAAATGTAATCGGATCTGGACCTATTGGGTCTAAGACAACATTAGTAGTCACCCTCTTGTGTATTTGGAGTAATGTGCATTTTCCCATCGTGATGGTATTACTTCTTCATAATCTATATTATAAAGTAGAATGTGAGGGGTATGTATGTATGTATGTTACTTATAGACATCAAAACCGCTTGACCAATCTTGATAAAACTAGGCAGGAATGTTCCTTGGGTACCAACTTAGACCGTAGTGTATGTATTGAAGCCCTAAAACAAACTTAAGACCCTGAAAAAAAATAAAGTTGTCCGACTCTATTACAGCTATAGTATTTTATGGATCTAGGCCATGTCTACAATGTTGACATAAGAAAAGATAGAAAGGATTTAGACCTAGATCTAATTTTAAGAAATACACTTTGCGCAGATAGTTTTTTACTTTGACACATGAAAATACAAAAGAAGATTCATTGATTTCATTATGTAATAAAATTAACCTTCAATTTTGTGTTTCAAAAGCATTTTTTACATAAATTAGTTCCTGATATCTGTGACTACAGATTTCCTGACGAACATTCTTTCATTAGACAATACCATAAGGAATCGCGTACTAAATATTAATTCGTTTAATTGTTTACTTTATAATCCCATCCCTAGATCTAAAACTCTAATCCAACTCTAAGATGATAAAACTTCTCTTCGCACAGATAGTTTTATACTTTAACACATAAATATATTAATTAAAGTCCATTCATTTCATATTTTGATCAAATAAACATTCAAACTTGGTTTTCTAAAGCTACATTCGTTTACGAAAGCTGCGAAGCCGAGTTGAGATAGGACTAGATCTATATTCTTTCATGAATCGCGTACTAATAATTATTTCGTTTAATTGTTCACTTTATATTTCCATTCATTTAACAAAGCTATCGCTCTTTTCGTTTTTAATAGATAATAATGTATTGACTGCGGGTAAACCCATTTTCGCAAAACTAATTTTATTTTCGTAGCGAAAGAGAAATAACGTGAAAGGATCATTAGCTAAGTTTTAGGGCCTACATACATCTAAATCCAATCCACTACATTAGTAAACACAAACTTAGACCCGCAGGCCGCGGGTAATGCCAGGCTAGTTTCTTAATATTAGTCGATACATCCTTAAATACAGATCCTTTTCTATATTTTATTAGTTACGCTGCAATTTGGTCTTCTCCAAATATTTTGTGGTTCTTTGTGGTCGGATATTTTAATGCATGTTGATGGGTTTATTAAGTGATCTTGTCTTTTATGTGGAAGCTCATATTCTCTATTGTCTCCATCTTCATTAGTATTTAGGATCTCCTAAAAGTATTCAGCTTATTTCTCAATTACCCAAATGTTTTCTGTGATAAGATGACCATTTTTGTTCTTACACATGTGTGATCTAGCTCGAAATACATTTTTTTAACTTAAATTTCATATACATTTTTATAACATTTTATAAATCTGAGTAATCTTGGACTTTTTCCATTCCCGTTTTTTTCTTTCTCACAACTTTTGAGACATATCTCCTTGCTTCATTGTATTGCTGTCTGGTGTTTGTAACATCATTATCCAAGCATTTTGTTTTCTCTTCTATATATTCAGCTGTTATCTGTACGGTTTCCTTTTTTGTAAAAGCTTTCGTAAAATCCCTTTTGTATATAAGAAAGGGGTTTATCCCTGCGCACAAACATTTAGTGAATGCCACTTTCAGCTCTCTGGATAGATGCCTCCGTTTTAATTTATTTCTGTATAGAAATTATCCTTGATACCACTGGGTTTGCCTTCGAGTTTCTTGGCATTTTTACGATTGACTTCCTTTGACCTAATAAAGGAGCGATCATTACCTTCCGATTCATCGTTACGTTGTGCAACCACAACACATTTGACAAAGGTTTGGCTCACTGTATCAATCAAGAATTTTTTGAGGGCTAACGCTTTAGTGCTAAGAGTCAATCACATGATTTTTAATAACCATAATAACTTGACTTTTTAAATGACTCTATGTTGTCAGCAACTATAGACATGCTTCTACCATTTTTGAGAAGCGATTGCACATTTTCATCATGAAAAGAAAGAAATTATGTGATTTCAGTATTCATAACACTAAATTAAGCTTAAACAACATAAAACAATTTGGCCCAACCTGCAATTTGAAAAAGAAATGCATAAAAAAAAACTCAAAATAATTCTCAGTTCCTAATTAAAAAAGCAAGAATAAATAGTGCATGTATATCTATCAGAAAGTGGAAGAAATTTAAAAGATTTACATTTAATAAAGTACGTCGCTGTTTTTTTTTTAAAATTATATTCCAGAAGTCCTCCAGGACCTTGCTGTGGGAGCCTAAGGTGCTGTCCCGGGCCTTCAGCTTGTTGTTTGTTTTTGGACGTACGCCATCTGTAAAGTTTGATGGGGGATACCAGTGTAGATTCATAGCCTTATCATCTTCAACAACAAATACAACAAATATTTTTCGGTTCTCTATATTTCGGTTATCTCCACGTTTTTTTTTCTTTGGAGGCTCGGTGACTAAACGGTAAAGCGTTCAAATAATATATGGAAAATTAAGCTTTTTATACCAATAGGCAGTGGCGTCACTAGAGGGTGCGGGAGTGATACCCGAATAGAAAAATTGAATATTCGCAAAACCTATAAAATAAAAGCCCCAATAAAAAATTTAATATCGGGAAAAACCTATCAGATATATACCCAAATATGTCTAGGCATATCTACTATACTAATCTAGATCTATATATTCTATTTAAGGCCTTATATTTTATTTTCTTTGGCAAAAATGTCCAAAGAGCTACGTGATAACAAGGGGATCGCAAATGCAATTGTTGTTTTTTTTTAAGAGCAAACATTGTTTGTATTTGCATTGTAGTTATTTTATAATTTAGTATTAGTTGGGCAAAAGAAACGTTATTACAAAATTTTAAGACAAATTAAATTATTATGTGACGGTAAAAGTTTGAGAAACACTGTCTTTAATATCTCTCACACTTCAGATACGGCCCGTTCACGTCTTCATAAATGAATTTTATTTGACCTACAAACTTCTTTCTAGTAGAAATAAAACATCATAGACTTGAGGAAAATGAGTTTCTAAAGGTCAGAAATGCTGAAAAATGCTTTTTGCCTGGGGCTTTGCTCCGGACCTCGATTGGTAATCTTTCAGTGCTCCCCGATACGAATAGTTGACTAAGTTAGCGGCAAACTTACATTTCCCACTTTAGATGGTAGTAAAAGTTTGAATAACACAGCAAAATGTTATACCTCTTCAGTCTCAAAGTCTAACAAAGAAACATGTTTAGGTGTTTTTAATAAATATACATTGTAAAATATGCAAAACTATTTTTAAAATATAAACAATTGGAATTTCAAATAGAATTTACTAATTTTACATTTAGGCAAAAAATCGATGAAAATAGCTAATTATCTTACTGTATTGGTTCAACAAAATGAATTTCTATTGGGAAAAGTGGATAAAGTTGATAGCGGGGTTGGAGGTGGGTTTACACCTTGAGCTAACCGCACCTGGTGACACCGACACTAGTTACGCCACTGCTAATGGGATTAAAATGTACATGTTGTTGTTTCTTTTTAACAAATTGTTAATTTCAAAATCTGTAATTTGTAAACTATATTCTAATTTTTTATTTCATTTTAATCGCTTTATGAAACTTTATGTTGAAATCTTTCTCTCTTAATTGACAATGCTAATGTTGATTTGATCCCATTAAACTAAATTGATTTTTGGATATATAAACTTAATTTTTTATATATTTTTTTTTTTTTTTTTGTAAAACCGGGCATATTTTCTGCTACAATTTAATATCAAATAAAACATTTTCTGGTAACAAACAAAAACGTTATTGAAGCTTAATCATAACAGGGGAGTGAAATACAAATGACCAGAGTAACATCTTTAGTAAAATCACTAAATTTAGAAAGCCTTCAGGACAGAAGACTCAAAAGTAAAGTAGCAATTATGCATAAAACACTGAACCATAATCATCAAATAATAAAAACAAAATTTAATAAAATACTCTGAAAGACACAAAGATAAAGGCACGTTCCTCGTCGCATATGCTAGGACAAATTTGTACAAATACTCCTTCTTCCCTAGTGCTATTAGAGCATGGAATGGGTTGCCTGAGCTAGCCAGGAAAACCAGTGACTTGGCAGAATTTAAGTCATTGGTTAATATGCATAACTAAATGCATGACGCGTAGGACGTAATCATCTTCTTTTTTGAAGTAACGTCTGTATTATTTAAGATAAGAAGAAAATGAGCAAAATGAATAATACTGTCGAAAAGAGGAAAATAATTACGCAGATAAAAAGTTAAATTGAGTACCAGTTTCTATTCGCCTTTATGACTTCAATTTCCGGAATTTTCGTTTTTGTTTTTGTTTTGTTGCTAATAACGATCAAGGTTTTCAGGTGGTCAACAAAATTCTTTTAGAGTGTTTGATAATCCTGAAACTATGGAGGAAAATAATATAACACAATAAATCAATGAATAACAATTTGATAGATGCAAACCTCAGAAATATATTAAACAAGTAACGTAATATCATTAACTAAGGGTGTTCTAGCTATCATCCAAGCTACTTGAGAATGGTTATCCTGCTGCGAGTCAGATGCCATTTCCTACACACTGAAGAGGTAAATTAAGATTGCGCAAATACAAGCAAATATGTTGTGAAAATAACAAGAGAGCAAGTCTAACTAAGAAGACCAAATATCACGCTTAGGCGGGACACTTCCTAATTCGACCGCCAGCCCCACTTTTCATAAAATGTCCGGGCGGGACGCCGATTATTCGGCATTTATGGAAAAAAACGGTGAATGACTCCCTTCTATAAAAAATATTTTAAAATATTAATAAAATTTATAATTTCTAAGCTACCGTCATTAGGCATTTACACTTATGCCGCCTATACAGTACACAAGGCAATAAAAAAAAACAACTGCTGCAGGCTTTCTACTTTACATTGAGGGGGTGTGGCCGCTGCGCATGCTACAGCTTCTGAGAGCCACATGTGAGAGTTGGGTACCGAGTGGTGACCAAGAATGAGCCAAGCTACCTTCAAAAAATAGGGTACCAATAAATGAAAAAATGGATGACACCCCTACGTTAAAGGAAACCGATCTTGCCATTCAACAGCTCGCAAGCGGAAAAGCCCCAGAAGATGACTCCATTCCCGCAGAGGTCTACACAAAAGGTGGATTAGCCCTGATTAAAAGGCTTCATGTGCTCCAGTATTTTTAGATAAGATTTCCTAGTTGTTCCATATATTATGGATCCATAGTTTAACTTGGATCGTATTAGACTCCGATATAGCAGCAGCAAGGTATCTCTGTCAGCTCCCCAGTCCGTATAGCTGAGTACTCTAAGTATGTTTAATGACTTTTGGCATTTCTTCTTAAGTTCCTTAATGTGGGGGAGAAAATTAAATTTAGAACCTAGGGATTATAGACCATGGAACCATAATATATGGAGCAACTAGGAAATCTTATCTAAAAATACTGGAACCAATACAAAATGCTGCCCTGCGTCTCTGTCTCGGCGCGTTTCGTACATCACCTATCCCAAGTCTCCATGTGGAGGCTGGAGAACTCCCCATGGACATAAGAATGAAAAAGCTTGCAATGCAGTATATAGTCAAACTAAAATCCAACCCCACGAACCCTGCTTTCGACTCCATAATTTACACTACAGATGTAGAAATATACAATCGTAGGCTTAACGTCATACAGCCGATGGGACTTCGAATGAGAGAATCCATCCAAAATTTAAAGAAGAATTGATTTGTGAAATTGTGAACCTATATTTACAAAAGATTTTTTACTAAATTATTAAATTTTCACCTTTACTGTTGTAACTGTGAATAGACCTTGTTTTTAATAACTTACTAAATAAAATTTAGCTCTTGTGGTATGAAGGGAGAGTAACCGTTTAGGTATTACGTGCACGACATGGCCTAGAGGGTGCCGATGTGCCAAAAAACTCAAAACTCAAACTTAACCCAAATGCACACTACTATTCTATTTACAGAATGTACTCATGAAAGTACTAATGTCTATAAGAAATAAAGCAGGTTGTGCTTATTGATTAGCTTTTCTGAAAACACATACTTTATCTTAGACACTTTGCAATTAGTTAAACGTACTGAACTATAATCCTGTGTTATTAATTTTCACATTAGCATCATCTATGATTAGTTTATCAATCATCTTTTTAAAAAAATTTGCTCCTTCACGATAGATAATAAACAAGTAATACAAATTGCAAAAAAATCGATTCCTACATTACTGGGTCAGCTGTAATCGAATCATCTTTAGAAAAAAATGTATGTCTATGAATCGAAGCCCCTATATTGTCTTTTTAAGGCAAAGATCTATCAACTTTCCTTCCAGTTTGGTGAATTTCAAACTTGTAACACCTGACCAAATAGTTTCCACACATTAGAAAAATATATTCTAATGGAAATTTAAAAAAAATTCCAAACATACTCTAGATATAGTGAAAAATCTGTTACATCTGAATGCTTGAATACCTTCCACTTCCCAAAACGGCAAGCAATGTCGTACTTTGACCGCGCAAAAATGTGATTGTTATGCAATATAATTACTTGCAATTATTTAGAAAGAGAGAGAGTGAGACAGACAGAGGGAGAGAAAGAGAGAGAGTGAATTTTTTTCTGGCAAAATAATTAAATAAATTAATACTCATAACTACTTGCTGTCATTAATTAGCATTCATGACTAGATTGACACGCGTAGAACGAAATCATTTTCTTTTAAGATGTGACGTCTCACTCAAATGTATAATTTCCCTTTCATTTCGGACTATCATGCAATGTGATGACTATCACTTCAATGGTCAAATATAATATAAATCTTGTAAAGTTTGTTTTTAAAATTGTGTATTTGAGAAAAATGTTTTTATTTATAAAAACAAAAATATTCACTTTCAAAAAAAATAAATTTAACCGTTGCATCTAAATTTAGAAAGTTACATATATAATGAATTTAGTATTTGAAAATATTGTTTTCTACTTTTTTAATGTCTAAACCTAACAGATGGACAGACAGATGGACAGATAGAAAACATAAAACAACTAGCGCTTTTCTTCTACTTGAGAACCACAAATTAAATCAATTCAGATAACCTTAAATAAATTTCTATAATTTATAATTAAAGCTGCGCACATCTTTTGATAATACTCAAATATCATGTATATTACTCATTTTGGTTTAACTTGTCTGTCGGCTATATGAGTTACAAGTATAGGTCTTATTAAAATTACGAAATCGATTACTGTGTACAATTGTGTAATGGATACAGAATTTTTAAAAATTAAAAATCAATTATAAATCTATTGTATTTGTAAATGACTTTTCTATTTACATATATTATGAATAAAAGTCTCAGACAAGCGTACATTGTAATTGAAAAGATGTTTCTCTTGTCCAAGGTAAAAACTTCTTTTTGTTTGTTGCACAGTCGATGTAAAATAAATATATTTCAATTATTTTTCTCTTTAGTGATTTAGGGTTAGCCTGACACTAGCCTGTTGTTTTTACACTAGATTTATCTTCATATACATCACCATATACTCTTTCCTTTTATATATGCCTTATTACAAATTCTTTTCGCCTCATGACTTTAACGGCGCTCCTCTTTGTTCTGCTCTTCTGGAGCTGAAAAAACCCCTATACTTATAATTGTTCTCTTTCTAATTGTTTTATTACTTATCATTCTCTCTCTCTCTCTCTCTCTCTCTCTCTTTCTCTCTCCAAATAGAAAAAGAAACCTACCTACATGTTATTAGATAAACAAACTCCACTGGAATTGTCATAGAAGGAAATATTGGTTATGGTTAAAGGAGTCACACATTTCCGACTCATTAGTATGGTGATGAAAAAAAAACACCGATAATGTTATATTTTCTTTCGTAAATTGACCATATTGAGGCAAGTTTTAGTAAGGCACTGAAACCACAGGGGACGTGGGCACTGAGCGGCTGTAGACCTGCAAAACATTTTGTGTGCTTGAAGTGTGGGGGAGGGTCACGAAGACAAAAAGCTTCAAGTTCAGGTTCAAGGTGTCTGGCGAACTCCTGAAGCCAACTGATTCTACATTCCCATGGCTTGCCATCCCTTAGTCCTTGTCAGTATGTAAGTGAGGCAAGTTTTGACGTTTGGGCAGCCCAGCACTCGTACAAATAAAACCCAGTTTTTCCCTCAGCAAAGGTCTCTCCATCTCTGACAATAATGTTTCTGACTGAAAAACAAACACGGAGAGTGATATTGACCTTAAATAAGTTCCTGGCTGATTGGCGTAAACTGGAACGCCAGTGACCACTCTCGACGTAGGAAAGGTTTTTCTGGCTCGCTGGATAGCTACTGCAATCCTTAAGCAAATCAGTCCTCAGACAATAAAGTGCTATCCCGCCACAGCTTGCTGCACCACTGGGTGCTTGGTGCTAAGACAAAATGAAAAAGCAAGCTGCCCACCTGCACCTGCAAATACAATCAAAAGAAAACCCTCAACATTAATGCGTTTGGCAAGCTGGAACATACGGACAATGTGTGCTGGCTTCAATACTGACCCTGAACTCGCCACCGACATGCGTCAAACAGCTATCATCGACAGAGAACTCAGCAGACTAAACATTGATGTGGCCTGTCTGCAAGAAACCAGACTGGCAGATAATTGATCTCACACAGAAAGCCATTATTCATACTGCTGGCAAGGAAAGCCAGAACAAAGCCCCAGAATACATGACGTTGTCTTCACCATAAGAAACAGTCTCGTCCCTTGCATTGCGATGTTCCCCATAGGTAATGAAAGAGTAGCACACATAAAATTAGCATCCCCGCAAGGTATATATTAATGGAGACTTAATGCCCGAGTTGGTGCTGAAAATGATGCGTTGCCAACATGCTTGGGGCCTTATGGTGTAGGCAAAATCAACGACGATGGTCTAAAGGTACTCGAGTTCTGTGACTCTGATGAACTGTGTATAAAAAATACTACTACTCTGGCAAGGAATACCACAAAGTCTTTGGCGGCATCCAAGCTCAAAAAGATGGCACCAGCGTGATCTCTGCATCACCCAAAGGATGGATCTGAAAAGTGTCATACACACCCACTAATACCATACCGCGGACTGCAACTCAGACCACTCACTAGTTATAGAGATCGGGTGTAAATCAAGGAAATCCTATGCCGAACTGGGAGTCGAACACTTAGTGAGGTTGTGACAGAGCGTCGCATGAGGTTTGCGGGACATGTTCTACGACAAAATGAATTAAGCATACCTAGAATTGCGATGACATGGAGGCCAAAACGAGGAAAGCGCAAACAGGGACGTTCTATATAACTTGCCGTCATACCTTCATAGAGGACCTCAGAACAGTGGACAAAAAATGGGAGGAGGCTTCAGACATTGCCAATGGCAGATCTTTATGGAGACAGCTTGCCGCCTAATACGCCGAACAGCGCGGGAGGACCTAAGACTAAGTAAGTAGTTAATATATTTTTTTGTTCTGAAAATATAAAAAAAAAACTGCCTATTGTCACTTACCATAGCGAACCAGTTCGGGGATATCTTTGTAACCTTCTTTTATTGTATTTTTAGATTACGTCTATTTCGATCGTACCTTATTCTAGATTCAAAACCGTATCGTTAGAATATTACAAAGTGAAGTAAATTTATACATTAGCTTAAGCAGGGTTTTTCTCGCAGGATGGGTTGTAACAGGTTTAGAAAAGGTTCTTTTTTAAAAACCTAACATTCGTTAGTTATTAAAAGAAAAAAAATTCGCTCTATAAAATTTGCAACGGAAGGTTTTTTTTTGTTTTTTTTTTAGTATTTTAAATGTTTTCGTATTAAAAAAAATATTTTTATATACATTCTTGCTTATTTTGTTTAAATCAGATAAATGTGACAGTCTTGGTCGTTGCAGTGTTCAGTTGGATACAGTTAACTCACGGTATGATAATTAGTACTTACTAGGGGTGCACCGGATAGTACTTTTTGATATCCGGCCGGAGCCGGATATGACCGGATAGTAAAATTTGATATTCGGCCGGGGCCGGAGCCGGAGCCGGATACCTAAGTGTCTTGTTAATAGCTTGTGTTGCTGAACATTTTACGAAACTGTTAAATAACATACCTATATTGGTTGTTTTTTTTTCCTTTTATATACCGTATTGTTTTAAACTCTGTTACTGATTGATTTATTCAAGCTTAACAGTATTTCTAAAAATCGGTATAGCATGAGTGTGTCTGTGTGTATGTACGATGCCACCAACTGTAAAGGATGTGTGTAGGAAGGTCAATGTAAATAATGTTAGTATATATTTAACTAGTTACTAATGTAAATCTCTTATAAGTAAATTGCAATCTGCCTTGTATAGTGGTCGGATGTATGTGTTCATGAATTTCAGACCAACAACCTGGTCAGATATACCTAGTGAGGTTACACATGTAGTCCTAGTGTAGTGTGTATAGTTGTTTGTGTTAACCATCACGCATTGTTTTTTCCTTGAGCATACGCACGCAATAGAGTTGGGTGTCAGTCAAAAAAGATAACACATTGGCATGGTCAGTCAAGCATGTAGATAAATTATACCCGGCCACTAGTTAGAGGTCAAGGTTGTTTTTTTTTTACGCTCCAGCATATTGTTTCTTTGTTTGCTAGATCTAACTGCGGTACTATTATTCAATTTATTTATTCAATTTATTTTATGCGATTTTAAGTAAAAAAATTTAGTAATAACAGGGAGTTAATTGACTGTCACAAATTATAAAGAATATTGATATCAAATCAAGACACTTAACTGCAGGAGTAATATTCAAGTTAACACGTTAGAAAAATATTTATTGACAGTGTAATATCCTTTGTTAGCACGTTGTGTTTTTTTCATTCTGGCTTAAAAAAATGATCAATGTCTATCAATACATTGGGTGTGAAGGACCAAAGAAATAAAGAGTAGGGGGTGTTTAGCTCTCCATTTCAAGATATAGCTCTGGTCGTGTCTTCTACAAAATAATTAGTTACTGGCTTACTGGGCTATATAATCTCGCGGTTTGTGTTCTGTGTAGCTAAAGGTCACTCGTTTAGGTGCGTGTGATCTTTAGTCCAGCTTACTAATTGAGATTTATGTTCAAGTAACTCGGCACACTTGAAAAGGTGTGGCCTTTAGCCCAACCACGTGATTAAGATTTTTCTCCAAATAAGCAAACTCTTTGTCCGGATACCCGTGTAGATGTTAGGCTTGAAGTCCAGTCCACTCCCCCCCCCCCAATTAAGATTAGCTATTAAGTAAACAAACATAGTTCCCTCGTGTGACCTCTAGAGAGTGCTTACGTCCATCGTATCTTACTTGTGGTCACCTGTCAATCAATGAACTCAATGGGATGGACTAAACAGATAAAAGGGGGAGGGTGTTGTTCATCTGGAAATATACCTGGTTACCTTAGAGGTGTGGCTCTTGTAGTCCAGTTAATAAAGATTAACTACTAAATAAACAAACTCAGTTCCCTCGAAAGGTGTGACCTCTAGAGAGTGTCAATACGCTGACATTAAACTTACGTCCATCGTATTGAACTTGTGGTCACCTACCTATAAAAAAAAACTCAATGTGATGGACTAAACAAATAAAAGGGGTGGGAGTTGTTCATCTCTACCTCTGGAGATATACCTGCACAGCTAGACAGACGTCTGGTCAGCATGACGTAGTCAAGGAATGTAGCATTTTAACATGTTAACTAACCTACTCAAAGGTCGAGACAAATTGAAAAAAGTGTCAGCCATTGCTGATCTGTATGTAAAGCGCATTTATGACGTAAAGTTTCATTTCTATTTATAATAAGTTATTAACACGCCTTGTCTTTATAATAAACGATGTTTGGTGCATTATTCATAATGGCTCTATTTTTAAGCACATTATTTTGTTTTAATATAAACATTAATACATTCTACAACAGACATTAATGGAACGAGGTCCACTTTATGCATATTAAATAGGTGTATTTTTTACTATCCGGTTTACTATCCGGTAGTGATATTCGACCGGAGCCGAATAGCACCGGATAGTAAAAAACGCCGGATATTCGGCAGAAGCCGGAGAGGGAGCGACTATCCGGTGCACCCCAGTACTTACACATCTAAACAATTGATTTAAGATAAGATATCCTTTATAAGTTCTAATATTAAACATGGCAGGTTCTTACAATACGTGTTTTCAAGTCTCACATTTGGAATTAGTAAATCATTCTTATCAAAGGGTGGCTCCAATGATTTTTTAAGAATTTCAGCAGTTGGTATATCTCGTTGGTAAAAAATGTTTTACTAGCTCATTAACCCCTATAACAAAAAACTATAGTCTGCGGAGTATAATATTTGAAAAAAACCCACAACATTTGAGTTAAAATTAGGCTGGAGAAAATAGAAAACTTTAATTTTGAACAAAGTATACTTCATCGAGTATTCCAGCACGTGGACCCTATTCATTCAAGAGTTTGATAATTTTATGTTCAGGAACATTTTGTGCACCGCCTTCTAAGTCTAGTTCTAAAGGCCTAGCATTAGAATATTATAAATACTATTTGATTTATATATTTGCTTGACTAGGAATTTTTCTCGAGAGAAAAAAAAAGGTGGGGGGGGGGGGGTAGAAATATTAAATTTTTGAAAGTCTAATAGTATTTCTTAAGAGCAAAATAATCGCTCTTTAAGGTTTAAGTATAAAGTAGGTTTGGTATTTTTCATGTATATTTTATTTTTTGCTTGTTTATTTAGCAAGTTTAAAAAAAAACACTATACTTTTCTGAATCCACAAAATTAGAAATCAAACTTTATTAAATTTTAATTTTACAAAACCTCTTTTCTATTCGTTACTTATTGGAAACTTCAAAAGCCTAAAACCTAGGAGGGTGGACGCAATTCCCAATAACAACTCTCACGATTTTCATAGAAATTTAATAGTTGACTATCACTATTATTAAGAGTTGCTGTATATTGCTGGCTAAATCATTTCTAGCTCGTTGGCCACACTGGGAAAACTCTAACAACTAACAGAATTAAACAGAAGAATGTTTAAAATTAATTGTTAAATCTCATATCACATCGAGCTCAATAGGCTGTTGATTTTGCAAATGATATAAGTTAAAGTATAATCGTAATTAAAAATAGAATCTCTAATGTTTGCTAAAAAGAAGTGTCAACGTGTTTGTATGGATTGAGTTATTTCTGAAACATCGCTACCGCTTTTTATCACTATGCTTTCTATTAATACTCCGTATTTTTCTTGCATTTTTCTTAAAAGTTTCTTGTAACTTTTTTTTTCTTTCTTGTTTGTTTTTTAATCTTTCGTGTATGTTTTTTTTTATGTTTGTTAGTACTTTTTTATGTTTGTTAGTACTTTTTTTATGTTTGTTAGTACTTGTTTTTTGTTAGTACTTTTTTATGTTTGTTAGTACTTTTTTATGTTTGTTAGTACTTTTTTTATGTTTGTTAGTGCTTTTTTTATGTTTGTTAGTACTTTTTTAAATGTTTGTTAGTACTTTTTTATGTTTGTTAATACTTTTTTTTTTTATGTTTGTTAGTACTTTTTTATGTTTGTTAGTACTTTTTTTTTGTTAGTACTTTTTTATGTTTGTTTGTACTTTTTTTATGTTTGTTAGTACTTTTTTATGTTTGTTAGTACTTTTTTATGTTTGTTAGTACTTTTTTATGTTTTGTTAGTACTTTTTTATGTTTGTTAGTACTTTTTAAAAATGTTTGTTAGTACTTTTTTATGTTTGTTAATACTTTTTTTTTTGTTTGTTAGTACTTTTTTTATGTTTGTTAGTACTTTTTTTTTGTTAGTACTTTTTTTGTTTGTTTGTACTTATTTTTATGTTTCTTATTACTTTTTTTATGTTTGTTAGTACTTTTTTATGTTTGTTAGTACTTTTTTAAAAATGTTTGTTAGTACTTTTTTTTTATGTTTGCTATATATTTTGAGTATATTTTGTATGTTTCATGTATTATTCTTGTATATTTCTTGTTGTTTCTCGTATGATTTATATATGTTTCTTGTATCCTTCTTGTATGTTTAGACATCTTCATGTTTAAAATATTTAAGTTTAATAGTGTCTGTACTACAATTTTGTAGGTCGATGTACCAGAGTCTGCTTTTTTTATGCCTCGGCCGCATCTCCGATAATTTTCAGGCCTCGTATGATTGATTCAGCTATAAGTTCCCGGTGCTCGCATCTCATCATTGGCTATGGATATGTTATTGATGCTAGAAATCCACGCATCCAAGTTCACGATAAAGTGACTGAGTTGTAATGTATCTTACTACTATATAGCATTTCTTTGATGTTTAAAAAACAATTTCGTTTTAAATTATTTATTTATTGGGTAGCTTAAAGATTCTCAACCATTTTATTTCCGCAACCCCTTTTTTTTTTATCAATAGCTCATTATGTGGTGTGAATTCCAAATATTTAGTCATCTCTGCTTTTGTTAGTACTATTACATTGTAATCACAGTTTAAATATCTGATGATCTCTCAAAACTATATATTAAATCACAAAACACTAACAGGAGAAGGGGCAAAGGCGAGTAACTGGCGCCTTAACCAGTAAGCTTCGGGCAGGAGGGGCTTGTTAGCCATGGCTGGCTACCCACCTAGGAGAAGGAAAACTCTGAATTCAAACCTCTGTTGCCTTGCAGCTATACCCAATCATGGGGAAGGCTTTGGGAGTCAACTCTGAGGAAAAATCAGGAGCTGGCGACCCTAAGGCAGTTTGCAGCACCTAGTGCTACACTCTGGCAGAACCTGCGACGCCGCTGACCCCAAACTGTATCGGCACAACCGTTCCTTTGGATACATCAGCTGCGTGGAGAGGGGAAACTGTTGTGTAGCCGACATCGTTCCGACCACAGCTAATGCCCAGGCATTCATCTCACCGATATGATCCATAGTCGCTTCGCGACTGAAGGAGGCCATAGATAGATAGATAAAAAGATATAGATATTCATTTCTGATTTAAATTCTGATTAAATTTAGATGAGAGAAAATAGTGAATAGTGGCATAATCTAATAGCGGTACAAAATAGTGCTCATATTTATTATATTGTTACGAATCTCACTATCCAGGCTCTCTGCACCACACGACACCACCAACTGAAAGAACTTGACAACTCAGGGCTCCAAATAACGTAATAGTTAAATGTCAATAAAATAACAGCCAATACTGTACAATTGGCAGCACGTAACACAAGTCTGTACAAATATCTCTCCGTTAATAGCCGTACCGCCGTATCAACTCTTGCACTGTAGATCGGGAAGTTGTGACTGACTCGTCTCTGATACCTTCGCTCTTTAGATAGGATCCCTGCTGGCCTTCTAGAACCGGACAGAACGTCGCTCGACCATTCTGGGTGGTCAGATGACTACACCCCTCGTGACGCTCCTTGAGCTCTGTAACTCGTCACGGTTGACTCTCGTATAGGGCTGGTCTGGGGCGATTTTCGTCGGCTAACTACACACACACACCACTACCCCCATCTGTGCCACCACCAGGTTTATAACAATATTTTAAACAATTATTTTAACCAGTTATTTCATATATTGTAATGTAACGCCACCATTAGTCGCTTTCCCATTCGAACTTCTGTGGTGCGTCTCTACATATCATTATGTTTTAAGAATATGGTACTCTAAAAGAAAAAGAAAAGTTTCTATGATCTTATGAAAATTAATAAAATCTTATGAATTTTTAGGATTAGTTTTTTTTATTTATGGTATAGTAACTAGATTAATAACAACACTTCTCAGTAATAACAGTAAAAACTATTAGCCAACACCAAACCAAATAAAGCTTCTGGACCTGATGGTATTCCAGCTAGATTACTCAAAGAACTAAGTAATGAGCTAGCCCCAGTGTTCAAAATACTCTTTCAGGCTTCACTTAACCAGGGCAGAGTACCAAAGGACTGGAAAGAAGCTAATGTCACCCCCCTATTTAAAAAAGGAGAAAAATCTGACCCAGGGAACTACAGACCAGTATCACTTACCAGCATCACATGTAAAATCCTAGAACACATAATATGTAGCAACATCATAAACCACTTAGACAAACATAATGTCCTCACACCATACCAACATGGCTTTAGGAAATATAGATCATGTGAAACACAACTAATAGGACTAATTGATGATTTTTCAAAAGGTTTAGATAATAGTGAACAAATAGATGCTATCTTACTAGATTTTTCTAAGGCTTTTGACAAAGTTCACCACCATAGTTTGCTTAAAAAATTAAAATATTTCGGCATTAATGGTCCACTGCATCAGTGGATTAAAGACTTTCTGATAGGGAGAGAACAAACTGTAATAATAAATGGCTCTAAATCAACACCGATAACAGTAAACTCAGGTGTACCTCAAGGTACAGTCTTGGGTCCACTACTATTTTTAATTTACATAAATGATTTACCAAATTGCATTAGTTCAGGAACAAAAGTCAGATTATTTGCAGACGATTGCATAATATATAGAACAATAAAAACAACACAAGACACAGATATTTTACAAAGAGAATTAGATGAATTACAGAAATGGGAATCAAATTGGAGCATGTCTTTCCACCCAGAAAAATGTCAGTTGTTAAGAGTAACAAAAAAACTAAAACAAATTAATTCCACTTATCTTATTCATGGCAAACCAGTATCACAGACTAAAAACGCAAAATACCTAGGTGTTATAATAAATGAAAAACTATCATGAAATCCACATATTGATGAAACTACAAAAAAATCAAACAAAGCATTAGGATTTATTAAAAGAAATTTCTATAAATCAAATAAGAACATAAAACTAAAATGTTACTTAACCTTGGTTAGGCCAATAATAGAATATGCATCCTCCGTTTGGGACCCCTCAACTCAAGAAAACATTAAGAAACTGGAACAGACACAAAATAGAGCAGTGAGATTCATAACAAACGAATATTCACATTTGACTAGAGTAACACCTTTAGTAAAATCACTAAATTTAGAAAGCCTTCAGGACAGAAGGCTCAAAAGTAAAGTAGCAATCATACATAAAACACTGAACCATAATCTTCAAATACAAAAACAAAATTTAATAAAATACTCTGAAAGACACAAAGATAAAGGCACATTCCTCGTCCCATATGCTAGGACAAATTTGTACAAATACTCCTTCTTCCCTAGTGCTATTAGAGCATGGAATGGGTTGCCTGAGCTAGCCAGGAAAACCAGTGACTTGGCAGAATTTAAGTCATTGGTTAATATGCATGACTAAATGCATGACGCGTAGGACGTAATCATCTTCTTTTTTGAAGTAACGTCTGTATTATATAAGATAAGATAAGATAACAACACGTGTGTACATCCTACTTATCGGCCATGTTTGACTTCCTCTGTGTCTCTGTCCTGTGTATCATTGTGCACAGTCTCGCACCTAATGACAATGCGCAATGTAGAGTCATAGCACTGCCATCTCCTTAAAACTGTTTGTCTCGAACAAAGTTTGCTCCGCCATGACGAAGATGAAGCCGATCCACGTGAACCACATTGAAGCTAGACCGTGGAGTCTTCTATATTCGGTAGACCACATCGTTGATCCTTTGAACGACACGATAGGGACCTTCCCAGTCTCTTTGGAGTTTTGGGGATCTAGATTTTCTTCTTTGAGGGTTATATAGCCATATCAGGTCGTTTTCCTGAGACCCCGAGGTATTTGCACGTCTATCGTATCTAGTCTTCATTAGATCGCTGTTGTTCTTCATTGTCCTACGAGCCAGACAATGTGTTTCCTCTAGACGCCGTCTAAGATCGATGGCGTACTCAGTAACAGTGACTGGTGTGTCTCTCGGAAGTCCAAATAGCAGATCACCTTGTAAACGAAGTTCCCGGCGGAACAACATGGTATTTGACTATCGTCCATGGTGTTAGGGTGTGGGCGTTGCGACCCCTGAGTGACTAGGACACTGAGATTAAGGTGTGCTTTATCTCATTGTAATAATAGGTGTGGTTTGTATTTACTTTTAAATATCATAACGTTAATTGATTTATTAAACTGTTCAAAGTATGATCCTGGTGTTAACTAATGCAAACTTATCGTTATTGGTTAGCTCTTGTTCTTGTTGCACAATTGCCGTTCAGTTGAATGACATTTAGTTGGCATTTAGTAAGCCTAACTTGTACATGCCATTACTCTTTGATTTGTTTTAATCTGTCAAGATGGGGGAACCTGGGAGTTCAATGAAATTATGTCTACCGCTAAAATTAACGAGCTGGAGAAACCCACCTTGACAGCAACTTTCTCAGAGATGTGCTGCCACTCGGGCCGATGTTCATTCTCCTTTCATAGCAGAAGTGGAGCCAAATCATCATCTTTCAACTGGTCCTGTCGAATCTTTTCATAAGACCAAGACCTGGTAACCTCTACTCCTAGACGACGACACTCAATCTCTTTTTCTTCTGCCTTCCCGCAGTGCATGCACTCTATTTTGCATTGTCTTCGAGACAATGTATCCTAATTCCGGCGAATCAGTCCCTTCCTGTGTTTAGTTTCAAATTCATAACTCTGCAACCACAGCCAACAATTTAAGTGTTATAACATAATAATTCATTTCAGACTTTGACAACCTTCTACTAAAACAAGCTATGACCTTTTCTTATAGTACAGTATAGTACTGCGATAGTACAGCACCGATACCCGTACCTCTTGCGTCTGTATCGAGAATGAATGGTGTACCCGCCAGTGGGTATGCTAACATCGGCGACGAAAGGAGAGCCTCTTTTAACTTTTCAAACGCCTCCTGGCATTCTATTGTCCATATGAACTGCTTTTTTTCTGTTCTGTCAGTTGGTGAAGGACTCCTGCAATCCTAGAGAAGCCTGGAACAAAGCGTCGGTAATAAGTGCAAAGACCCAGAAAACTTTTCAGTTCTTGTACACTTCCAGGGACAGGCCATTGCCTAACCGCTTCACTTTTGTCCGGATCCGTGCTTATACCCTCGCTTGATACAACATGGCCCAAATAGTTTACTTTCCTCTTGAATAGGTCACACTTCTTGGGGTGGAGCTTCATACCCTCGCTTGATACAACATGGCCCAAATAGTTTACTTTCCTCTTGAATAGGTCACACTTCTTGGGGTGGAGCTTCATACCCTCGCTTGATACAACATGGCCCAAATATTTTACTTTCCTCTTGAATAGGTCACACTTCTTAAGGTGGAGCTTCATACCCTCGCTTGATACAACATGGCCCAAATAGTTTACTTTCCTCTTGAATAGGTCACACTTCTTGGGGTGGAGCTTCATACCCTCGCTTGATACAACATGGCCCAAATAGTTTACTTTCCTCTTGAATAGGTCACACTTCTTGGGGTGGAGCTTCATACCCTCGCTTGATACAACTTGGCCCAAATATTTTACTTTCCTCTTGAATAGGTCACACTTCTTGGGGTGGAGCTTCATACCCTCGCTTGATACAACATGGCCCAAATATTTTACTTTCCTCTTGAATAGGTCACACTTCTTGGGGTGGAGCTTCATACCCTCGCTTGATACAACATGGCCCAAATATTTTACTTTCCTCTTGAATAGGTCACACTTCTTGGGGTGGAGCTTCATACCCTCGCTTGATACAACTTGGCCCAAATATTTTACTTTCCTCTTGAATAGGTCACACTTCTTGGGGTGGAGCTTCATACCCTCGCTTGATACAACATGGCCCAAATATTTTACTTTCCTCTTGAATAGGTCACACTTCTTGGGGTGGAGCTTCATACCCTCGCTTGATACAACATGGCCCAAATATTTTACTTTCCTCTTGAATAGGTCACACTTCTTGGGGTGGAGCTTCATACCCTCGCTTGATACAACATGGCCCAAATATTTTACTTTCCTCTTGAATAGGTCACACTTCTTGGGGTGGAGCTTCATACCCTCGCTTGATACAACATGGCCCAAATATTTTACTTTCCTCTTGAATAGGTCACACTTCTTGGGGTGGAGCTTCATACCCTCGCTTGATACAACATGGCCCAAATATTTTACTTTCCTCTTGAATAGGTCACACTTCTTGGGGTGGAGCTTCATACCTCGCTTGATACAACATGGCCCAAATATTTTACTTTCCTCTTGAATAGGTCACACTTCTTGGGGTGGAGCTTCATACCCTCGCTTGATACAATATGGCCCAAATATTTTACTTTCCTTTTGAATAGGTCACACTTCTTAAGGTGGAGCTTCATACCCTCGCTTGATACAACATGGCCCAAATAGTTTACTTTCCTCTTGAATAGGTCACACTTCTTGGGGTGGAGCTTCATACCCTCGCTTGATACAACATGGCCCAAATATTTTACTTTCCTCTTGAATAGGTCACACTTCTTGGGGTGGAGCTTCATACCCGCACTTTGAATCCTCTGAAACACTTCTCTCAAATTGTTCAGATGTTCATCAAATGTTCTTCCGAGTATGAAAGTGTCATTAAGATATAATAGACAAAAATTTCAGTTAAAATCTTAAAAAATTTGGTCCATCAATCTCTCAAAAGTAGCTGGTGCATTGCATAGGCCAAATGGGATCACCATAAATTGCCACAGGCCACTTTCAGCTGAAAAGGACTTTTTTTCTTTATCGTTGGGATGCATCCCTACCTGCAGATATCCGCTCTTGAGGTCTAGAAAAGAGAAGACTCGTAATCCCGCGAGTGTTTGTCCAATGTGTCATTAATGCGGGGAAGAGGATAACTGTCTTTCTGCGTGACATTATTCAGCTTCCGGTAATCTACACAGAATCGCAAAGTCTCTTCTTTCTTTTTAACCAGCACAACTGGTGATGGATGAGTGACTGGTCGTGCGGTTTGCGCGCTGGACTATCGTTTGGATTTATCAATGGTCCCGGGTTCAAACTCTGCCCGCTTCCATTTCCGTTGTCTTGCGGGAGGTTTGGACTAGGAAGTAAACTATTTTCAACTCTGAAGGAACATCCAAAACATGTAAAACATTTTACGCAACATTTTTACAAAAACACCACGGGCAGTTGGATGGCTTGATGGGTCTGGCATTTCCTGTATCAATACGGTGTTGTACAAGTTTTTTCCTCACGCATTCATTCTCGTCACAAGGCATATTATGAATAAATTCCAAAATTGATTTCTCAGCTTTATTATATTTTTCTATCTAAAGACTTTCTTCCATCTTGGTAAAAATTTTGTGTATCTGTGCGCTCTCCTTCGACACCGTGTTTGTCGATCTCTCTGCGTCAAGACATTGTGTGATCAGATCCACGGAGTAACAGTCCGCTATGACACTTCCCGCTCGTAACTTTTTTTCCTGCGAGTAAAGATTCATGACCCTCACGGGGACCTTTCTATCATCAACACTGACCACTAACGTCTTTCCTACAGCCAGCCTATTCTCTATTCCTCTCGCTGTTTCTACGAGTTTGGTGCTGATCGTTTCGCAATTGCCTTCAATCTTTCCCCAAATTATACACTTCGATTGTGCTGGTATGGTCGTATCTTCTACCAACAAAATTCTTCTTTCTTGGCCGTCTCCCATATCCTCGAGTAGTGGAATCGCCATGTTAGCATATTGTATAGTACACTTTGCCATGTTTAAAGACAGCTCGAATGCTTGCATGAAATCCAATCCAAGGATAAACTCGTCGGTCACATTGGCGATCAGAGACTCATGATTGATTGATTGGGTATTAAGTTAAGTCTGACCTGTATTAGTTCACCGCTGGCTGTTTTCAGTGTATAACCATTTGCTTCTGTTATTTCCTGATGTCCAATATAATCGGGTCGAATTATCAACCGAGATGCTCAAGTATCCAAAAGAAAAGCACTTGTACCTTTAAACTGCTATTTCTTCCCAACACTGTGACAGAAATAACCGTTTTTGGAGCCTCAGTATACCGTGCTGCCTGTCTCCGCTCCTTGAAACCGGCATTTTCCTGGTTGCATTTCTGACTTTCTTGTGATTGGCGTCCACGACCCCGAAACACTCTGATACCCTTTCCATATGACCAGGGGTGTAAAAAAACATATTTTATTTTGGCCGATATCTATTTTAACAGCTCTATTGATACTATTTTTGCATTCACATATTCACTTTATTTATAACATTATTATTTTGTTTAACTGTTTCTAATACACTATATCACTGACGTTGCATCCGATACGCAATAAAAACCGGCGGGTAGTGGGTAATATATGTTTAGATATATAATAAAAAGAAAAACGTGTAGTGATAAACAATTTTTTTTTCATGTATAAGCATGCCAGGATTTCAAGCACTCAGGAAGGCTGATGCCAACTTTAAAATTTTGTTGCAAATTCAAAACTGGGACTATAACGATATGCGTCCAGAAACTTATGACGATGTGATATCTACAGCTAGTGGACGGCGTATTTTAATTCAAAATATTGTGAAACTTTTGCAGACAATGGGTTTTGATGGCATACTAATAAGAAACAGTAAC